>NW_027621929.1:0-105000 GCF_965140285.1 Lepidochelys kempii
GTGCATGACTTCAAGGCGCTGGGCCGGGGAAAATCAGCCCCGGGTGGTTATTTCGAGTAGAAAACCAGAGCCACTTCTGGGGTCTTTCAGCTTCTAATGCCCTTTCCCTTCTGCAGCTGGATTTCATCCTATGATAAAATCCCTCTCAATGCCAAGTCAGTGCCATAAATCACTGGCCTGGGTGCAGGAATCAGTAGGTGACGTTCTCTGGCCTGGGTTATGCCAGGGCTCAGACTAAATTATTCTTCCCAAAACTTTTAAAAGCTGAGCCCCCTCCTCAAGGTAAAGAAACCAATCGTGCCCCTCACCCGTCAGCAATGTGTTAGCGACCCCACCCCCCATTTTCATGGATACGTCTTCAAACCCCACCCTTCCCACCATGGCTAGCCCTTCCCCACGCTTCAGGAGATGCTGAAGGAGATGATCCTAACCATCCCCTCTAAACTTAAGACTTGAGGGATCCCATCATGGAGCATCTTAAAAATCACAGTTTCCAGACTCTGGAACAGGGCATGATAAATGGGAATGAGGATATGGAGGTAGACATCACCATATCTGAGGTAGAAGCGAAACTCAAACAGCTTAATGGGACTAAATCGGGGGGCCCAGATAATCTTCATCCAAGAATATTAAAAGAATTGGCACAAGAAATTGCAAGCCCATTAGCAAGAATTTTTAATGAATCTGTAAACTCAGGGGTTGTACCGTATGATTGGAGAATTGCTAACATAGTTCCTATTTTTAAGAAAGGGAAAAAAAGTGATCCAAGTAATTATAGGCCTGTTAGTTTGACATCTGTAGTCTGCAAGGTCTTGGAAAAAATTTTGAAGGAGAAGGTAGTTAAGGACATTGAAGTCAATGGTAAATGGGACAAAATACAACATGGTTTTACAAAAGGTAGATCGTGCCAAACCAACCTGATCTCCTTCTTTGAGAGAGTAACAGATTTTTTAGATAAAGGAAACGCAGTGGATCTAATTTACTTAGATTTTAGTAAGGCGTTTGATACTGTGCCACATGGGGAATTATTAGTTAAATTGGATAAGATGGGCATCAATAGGAAAATTGAAAGGTGGATAGGGAATTGGTTAAAGGGGAGACTACAACGGGTCCTACTGAAAGGTGAACTGTCAGGCTGGAGGGAGGTTACCAGTGGAGTTCCTCAAGGATCAGTTTTGGGACCAATCTTATTTAATCTTTTTATTGCTGACCTGGGCACAAAAAGTGGGAGTGTGCTAATAAAGTTTGCAGATGATACAAAGCTGGGAGGTATTGCTAATTTAGAGAAGGACAGGGATACCCTACAGGAGGATCTGGATGATCTTGTAAACTGGAGTAATAGGAATAGGATGAAATTTAATAGTGAGAAGTGTAAGGTCATGCATTTAGGGATTAATAACAAGAATTTTAGTTATAAGCTAGGGACGCATCAACTAGAAGTAACGGAGGAGGAAAAGGACCTTGGAGTATTGGTTGATCATAGGATGACTATGAGCTGCCAATGTGATATGGCTGTGAAAAAAGCTAATGTCGTCTTGGGATGCATCAGGAGAGGTATTTCCAGGAGGGATAAGGAGGTTTTAGTACCGTTATATAAGGCACTGGTGAGACCTCACCTGGAATACTGTGTGCAGTTCTGGTCTCCCATGTTTAAGAAGGATGAATTCAAACTGGAACAGGTACAGAGAAGGGCTACTAGGATGATCCGAGGAATGGAAAACTTGTCTTATGAAAGGAGACTCAGGGAGCTTGGCTTGTTTAGCCTAACTAAAAGAAGGTTGAGGGGAGATATGATTGCTCTCTATAAATATATCAGAGGGATAAATACCAGAGAGGGAGAGGAATTATTTAAACTCAGTACCAATGTGGACACAAGAACAAATGGATATAAACTGGCCACTAGGAAATTTAGATTAGAAATTAGACGAAGGTTTCTAACCATCAGAGGAGTGAAGTTTTGGAATAGCCTTCCGAGGGATGTAGTGGGGGCAAAAGATCTATCTTGCTTTAAGATTAAACTCGATAAGTTTATGGAGGAGATGGTATGATGGGATAACATGGTTTTGGTAATTAAATATTCATGGTAAATAGGCCCAATGGCCTGTGATGGGTTTTTAGATGGGGTAAGATCCAAGTTACCCGGGAAAGAATTTTCTGTAGTATCTGGCTGATGAATCTTGCCCATATGCTCAGGGTTTAGCTGATCGCCATATTTGGGGTCGGGAAGGAATTTTCCTCCAGGGCAGATTGGAAGGCCCTGGAGGTTTTTCGCCTTCCTCTGTAGCATGGGGCACGGGTCACTTGCTGGAGGATTCTCTGCTCCTTGAGGTCTTCAAACTACAATTTGAGGACTTCAATAGCACAGATATAGGTGTGAGGTCTTTTTTAGGAGTGGTGGGTGAAATTCTGTGGCCTGCATTGTGCAGGAGGTCAGACTAGATGATCATAATGGTCCCTTCTGGCCTAAATATCTATGAATCTATGAATCTATAAGTACAGAAAAGGATGAGAAAAATGATGAGGGACGTGGAGCAGCTTCTGTATGAGGAGAGATTAATAAGACTGGGACTTTTCACCTTGGAAAAGAGATGACTAATGGGGGATACGATAGAGGTGTATAAAATCATGACTGATGTGGAGAAAGTAAATCAGGAAGTGTTGTTTACTCTTTCTCATAAGACAAGAACCAGGGGTCACCCAATGAAATTAATAGGCAGCAGGTTTAAAAGAAACAAAAGGAAGTATTTCTACACACAATGGAGAGTCAACCTGTGGAACTCCTTGCCAGAGGATGTTGTGAAGGCCAAGACTATAACAGGGTTCAAAAAAGAACTAGATAAGTTCATGGAGGACAGGTCCCCCAACTGCTATTAGCTAGCATGGGCAGGGATGGTTTCCCTAGTCTATATTTTCAAGAAGCTGGGAATGGGTGACAGGGGATGGATCACTTGATTACCAGAGCTCCTCTGATTCTGGGTTTTTTTTTTTTTTTTTTTAAATCTCTCCACAATTTTGGTTGCAACTGAAACTTCTAGTTAAAGCGATCAGTGGAGGGGGGGGCGGGGTCTGGACGCTCTGTCGCCTTGCGCTTTGTTTGTGTCACCTTTACACTGATGCAAAGTGAGCAAGAAATACCAAAAGAACTGCAGGCACTAGTGTAAATGACACACACCAGGATCAGGGTAAGGCTGGATTGGGGCCCAGAACTCTTCCCTCACCCACCCATCACGGCACAAGGAGTTTGATCCTGGGCCTCATGCCAACTGCCCATAAGGGGCAGCTTAGAAATTCTTCGGTTGTACAAAGCTGGTGTGTCTCCCTATGTCACCTGCCTCCTCCCAGTCTTTAGTCTGGGGACGTGGTGTGGTAGCAAAGAGAGTGTGGTGCAAAATGCTGGCTCAGAACTGCTGCCACGACAGCCAGTGTAACTTAGAGCAGCCTCAACAGTGCTCTAAGTTTTATGTCAGGTGCTATTTCAGGCACCAGCCAGCCGAAGCTTGGGGGAACAAAAGGGTGACTTCAAGCCCCCTTTTCCCATCCCTCTCTGCTGAGCCAAGTGAAAACTTGGCACTGCTGAGAATTCAGACCCAGGCATAAGGCAATGGAGAACCCCAATCTTTCTTCTGCTGTGGAGAGTTGGTAAAACTCAAAGCCCAGATGGCACCGTTATTAAGCCCATTATTTTTTTCTCTTTGCTATTTAAAAATAATGAGATGCAAAACCAATATGAGTGCAGCAGTAATGTTGTATGGTTCGGACACACAAGTTAAATTTCCTGTGACAACACGAACTTGATCAACTTGCATGTGTAGAGCATATTTCTCCTCTTCCTGTTTTTCTTGTTGTATTTCAAAATTTACCCCCCAGGGTTCTTTGTGGCATGTAATGCGGCTTGTATTAAACACGCCACAAACCCAAACTTACAGGAATGGGCCAGAACTTGACAGCTTACAGGAGTGGCCGCTAGAGGGATCGGGGCTGAATTTAGAGGGCACAATTTTCAAAAGCATCAAAGTGACTTAAGTGCACTGGGAAATTTTACCTCTAGTCTTCCTTATGAATTAATTTTTTATTTTATTTTTTTTTAAAGGGAGCTGTAGCCTGTTTTCCACAGAGTCAGTCTGAGTTCAAGCCAATGCCGTAGGGCATTTCAGGCTGCTGTCCTGTCTGATCCAGCCCAGGGGACAATATCTGATGCTTCCAGGAAAAGCAAGAACCCGCTGTAACATACATGGCTAGTTTTAACATGCTGTAAATGCAGGTGGGGAATTAATTACTGACCTCGGTGGCATTCAGACTATGTCCTGAAGCATGGGATTGGGCCAGAGGGACAGCTAGCGCTGGCCACAGTGTCTAGGGTCTCGGAGTGGGAAGTTCCATGGAGAATTCCACTGGGTGGGAGACTCAGCTGTGAAGGGAGGGGGCGGGCAGGAGCATCTCATAAACCCAAGATTGGAATAACTGAAGTAATGTTCCTTTTACACAGAGCCTCAGCTCTCTGGAACCTCTGCAAATGCTTTAGCCACGTGTTTAACTCCATCCGTAGGAGTAGCCTTGGATCGCAGTGGGAGGGCTCAGGTGCGTAAGTGTTTGCAGGATGGGCGCTCAGGGCAGTCCCTGACGCCAGGGCAAAGTGGATGTGACGTGCCACTGTCTGGATTTGGGAGCCTGCCTGCACACCAAACTCACTAGGCACTGGGTGCATGACTTCAAGGCGCTGGGCCGGGGAAAATCAGCCCCGGGTGGTTATTTCGAGTAGAAAACCAGAGCCACTTCTGGGGTCTTTCAGCTTCTAATGCCCTTTCCCTTCTGCAGCTGGATTTCATCCTATGATAAAATCCCTCTCAATGCCAAGTCAGTGCCATAAATCACTGGCCTGGGTGCAGGAATCAGTAGGTGACGTTCTCTGGCCTGGGTTATGCCAGGGCTCAGACTAAATTATTCTTCCCAAAACTTTTAAAAGCTGAGCCCCCTCCTCAAGGTAAAGAAACCAATCGTGCCCCTCACCCGTCAGCAATGTGTTAGCGACCCCACCCCCCATTTTCATGGATACGTCTTCAAACCCCACCCTTCCCACCATGGCTAGCCCTTCCCCACGCTTCAGGAGATGCTGAAGGAGATGATCCTAACCATCCCCTCTAAACTTAAGACTTGAGGGATCCCATCATGGAGCATCTTAAAAATCACAGTTTCCAGACTCTGGAACAGGGCATGATAAATGGGAATGAGGATATGGAGGTAGACATCACCATATCTGAGGTAGAAGCGAAACTCAAACAGCGTAATGGGACTAAATCGGGGGGCCCAGATAATCTTCATCCAAGAATATTAAAAGAATTGGCACAAGAAATTGCAAGCCCATTAGCAAGAATTTTTAATGAATCTGTAAACTCAGGGGTTGTACCGTATGATTGGAGAATTGCTAACATAGTTCCTATTTTTAAGAAAGGGAAAAAAAGTGATCCAAGTAATTATAGGCCTGTTAGTTTGACATCTGTAGTCTGCAAGGTCTTGGAAAAAATTTTGAAGGAGAAGGTAGTTAAGGACATTGAAGTCAATGGTAAATGGGACAAAATACAACATGGTTTTACAAAAGGTAGATCGTGCCAAACCAACCTGATCTCCTTCTTTGAGAGAGTAACAGATTTTTTAGATAAAGGAAACGCAGTGGATCTAATTTACTTAGATTTTAGTAAGGCGTTTGATACTGTGCCACATGGGGAATTATTAGTTAAATTGGATAAGATGGGCATCAATAGGAAAATTGAAAGGTGGATAGGGAATTGGTTAAAGGGGAGACTACAACGGGTCCTACTGAAAGGTGAACTGTCAGGCTGGAGGGAGGTTACCAGTGGAGTTCCTCAAGGATCAGTTTTGGGACCAATCTTATTTAATCTTTTTATTGCTGACCTGGGCACAAAAAGTGGGAGTGTGCTAATAAAGTTTGCAGATGATACAAAGCTGGGAGGTATTGCTAATTTAGAGAAGGACAGGGATACCCTACAGGAGGATCTGGATGATCTTGTAAACTGGAGTAATAGGAATAGGATGAAATTTAATAGTGAGAAGTGTAAGGTCATGCATTTAGGGATTAATAACAAGAATTTTAGTTATAAGCTAGGGACGCATCAACTAGAAGTAACGGAGGAGGAAAAGGACCTTGGAGTATTGGTTGATCATAGGATGACTATGAGCTGCCAATGTGATATGGCTGTGAAAAAAGCTAATGTCGTCTTGGGATGCATCAGGAGAGGTATTTCCAGGAGGGATAAGGAGGTTTTAGTACCGTTATATAAGGCACTGGTGAGACCTCACCTGGAATACTGTGTGCAGTTCTGGTCTCCCATGTTTAAGAAGGATGAATTCAAACTGGAACAGGTACAGAGAAGGGCTACTAGGATGATCCGAGGAATGGAAAACTTGTCTTATGAAAGGAGACTCAAGGAGCTTGGCTTGTTTAGCCTAACTAAAAGAAGGTTGAGGGGAGATATGATTGCTCTCTATAAATATATCAGAGGGATAAATACCAGAGAGGGAGAGGAATTATTTAAACTCAGTACCAATGTGGACACAAGAACAAATGGATATAAACTGGCCACTAGGAAATTTAGATTAGAAATTAGACGAAGGTTTCTAACCATCAGAGGAGTGAAGTTTTGGAATAGCCTTCCGAGGGAAGTAGTGGGGGCAAAAGATCTATCTTGCTTTAAGATTAAACTCGATAAGTTTATGGAGGAGATGGTATGATGGGATAACATGGTTTTGGTAATTAAATATTCATGGTAAATAGGCCCAATGGCCTGTGATGGGTTTTTAGATGGGGTAAGATCCAAGTTACCCGGGAAAGAATTTTCTGTAGTATCTGGCTGATGAATCTTGCCCATATGCTCAGGGTTTAGCTGATCGCCATATTTGGGGTCGGGAAGGAATTTTCCTCCAGGGCAGATTGGAAGGCCCTGGAGGTTTTTCGCCTTCCTCTGTAGCATGGGGCACGGGTCACTTGCTGGAGGATTCTCTGCTCCTTGAGGTCTTCAAACTACAATTTGAGGACTTCAATAGCACAGATATAGGTGTGAGGTCTTTTTTAGGAGTGGTGGGTGAAATTCTGTGGCCTGCATTGTGCAGGAGGTCAGACTAGATGATCATAATGGTCCCTTCTGGCCTAAATATCTATGAATCTATGAATCTATAAGTACAGAAAAGGATGAGAAAAATGATGAGGGACGTGGAGCAGCTTCTGTATGAGGAGAGATTAATAAGACTGGGACTTTTCACCTTGGAAAAGAGATGACTAATGGGGGATACGATAGAGGTGTATAAAATCATGACTGATGTGGAGAAAGTAAATCAGGAAGTGTTGTTTACTCTTTCTCATAAGACAAGAACCAGGGGTCACCCAATGAAATTAATAGGCAGCAGGTTTAAAAGAAACAAAAGGAAGTATTTCTACACACAATGGAGAGTCAACCTGTGGAACTCCTTGCCAGAGGATGTTGTGAAGGCCAAGACTATAACAGGGTTCAAAAAAGAACTAGATAAGTTCATGGAGGACAGGTCCCCCAACTGCTATTAGCTAGCATGGGCAGGGATGGTTTCCCTAGTCTATATTTTCAAGAAGCTGGGAATGGGTGACAGGGGATGGATCACTTGATTACCAGAGCTCCTCTGATTCTGGGTTTTTTTTTTTTTTTTAAATCTCTCCACAATTTTGGTTGCAACTGAAACTTCTAGTTAAAGCGATCAGTGGAGGGGGGGGCGGGGTCTGGACGCTCTGTCGCCTTGCGCTTTGTTTGTGTCACCTTTACACTGATGCAAAGTGAGCAAGAAATACCAAAAGAACTGCAGGCACTAGTGTAAATGACACACACCAGGATCAGGGTAAGGCTGGATTGGGGCCCAGAACTCTTCCCTCACCCACCCATCACGGCACAAGGAGTTTGATCCTGGGCCTCATGCCAACTGCCCATAAGGGGCAGCTTAGAAATTCTTCGGTTGTACAAAGCTGGTGTGTCTCCCTATGTCACCTGCCTCCTCCCAATCTTTAGTCTGGGGACGTGGTGTGGTAGCAAAGAGAGTGTGGTGCAAAATGCTGGCTCAGAACTGCTGCCACGACAGCCAGTGTAACTTAGAGCAGCCTCAACAGTGCTCTAAGTTTTATGTCAGGTGCTATTTCAGGCACCAGCCAGCCGAAGCTTGGGGGAACAAAAGGGTGACTTCAAGCCCCCTTTTCCCATCCCTCTCTGCTGAGCCAAGTGAAAACTTGGCACTGCTGAGAATTCAGACCCAGGCATAAGGCAATGGAGAACCCCAATCTTTCTTCTGCTGTGGAGAGTTGGTAAAACTCAAAGCCCAGATGGCACCGTTATTAAGCCCATTATTTTTTTCTCTTTGCTATTTAAAAATAATGAGATGCAAAACCAATATGAGTGCAGCAGTAATGTTGTATGGTTCGGACACACAAGTTAAATTTCCTGTGACAACACGAACTTGATCAACTTGCATGTGTAGAGCATATTTCTCCTCTTCCTGTTTTTCTTGTTGTATTTCAAAATTTACCCCCCAGGGTTCTTTGTGGCATGTAATGCGGCTTGTATTAAACACGCCACAAACCCAAACTTACAGGAATGGGCCAGAACTTGACAGCTTACAGGAGTGGCCGCTAGAGGGATCGGGGCTGAATTTAGAGGGCACAATTTTCAAAAGCATCAAAGTGACTTAAGTGCACTGGGAAATTTTACCTCTAGTCTTCCTTATGAATTAATTTTTTATTTTATTTTTTTTTAAAGGGAGCTGTAGCCTGTTTTCCACAGAGTCAGTCTGAGTTCAAGCCAATGCCGTAGGGCATTTCAGGCTGCTGTCCTGTCTGATCCAGCCCAGGGGACAATATCTGATGCTTCCAGGAAAAGCAAGAACCCGCTGTAACATACATGGCTAGTTTTAACATGCTGTAAATGCAGGTGGGGAATTAATTACTGACCTCGGTGGCATTCAGACTATGTCCTGAAGCATGGGATTGGGCCAGAGGGACAGCTAGCGCTGGCCACAGTGTCTAGGGTCTCGGAGTGGGAAGTTCCATGGAGAATTCCACTGGGTGGGAGACTCAGCTGTGAAGGGAGGGGGCGGGCAGGAGCATCTCATAAACCCAAGATTGGAATAACTGAAGTAATGTTCCTTTTACACAGAGCCTCAGCTCTCTGGAACCTCTGCAAATGCTTTAGCCACGTGTTTAACTCCATCCGTAGGAGTAGCCTTGGATCGCAGTGGGAGGGCTCAGGTGCGTAAGTGTTTGCAGGATGGGCGCTCAGGGCAGTCCCTGACGCCAGGGCAAAGTGGATGTGACGTGCCACTGTCTGGATTTGGGAGCCTGCCTGCACACCAAACTCACTAGGCACTGGGTGCATGACTTCAAGGCGCTGGGCCGGGGAAAATCAGCCCCGGGTGGTTATTTCGAGTAGAAAACCAGAGCCACTTCTGGGGTCTTTCAGCTTCTAATGCCCTTTCCCTTCTGCAGCTGGATTTCATCCTATGATAAAATCCCTCTCAATGCCAAGTCAGTGCCATAAATCACTGGCCTGGGTGCAGGAATCAGTAGGTGACGTTCTCTGGCCTGGGTTATGCCAGGGCTCAGACTAAATTATTCTTCCCAAAACTTTTAAAAGCTGAGCCCCCTCCTCAAGGTAAAGAAACCAATCGTGCCCCTCACCCGTCAGCAATGTGTTAGCGACCCCACCCCCCATTTTCATGGATACGTCTTCAAACCCCACCCTTCCCACCATGGCTAGCCCTTCCCCACGCTTCAGGAGATGCTGAAGGAGATGATCCTAACCATCCCCTCTAAACTTAAGACTTGAGGGATCCCATCATGGAGCATCTTAAAAATCACAGTTTCCAGACTCTGGAACAGGGCATGATAAATGGGAATGAGGATATGGAGGTAGACATCACCATATCTGAGGTAGAAGCGAAACTCAAACAGCGTAATGGGACTAAATCGGGGGGCCCAGATAATCTTCATCCAAGAATATTAAAAGAATTGGCACAAGAAATTGCAAGCCCATTAGCAAGAATTTTTAATGAATCTGTAAACTCAGGGGTTGTACCGTATGATTGGAGAATTGCTAACATAGTTCCTATTTTTAAGAAAGGGAAAAAAAGTGATCCAAGTAATTATAGGCCTGTTAGTTTGACATCTGTAGTCTGCAAGGTCTTGGAAAAAATTTTGAAGGAGAAGGTAGTTAAGGACATTGAAGTCAATGGTAAATGGGACAAAATACAACATGGTTTTACAAAAGGTAGATCGTGCCAAACCAACCTGATCTCCTTCTTTGAGAGAGTAACAGATTTTTTAGATAAAGGAAACGCAGTGGATCTAATTTACTTAGATTTTAGTAAGGCGTTTGATACTGTGCCACATGGGGAATTATTAGTTAAATTGGATAAGATGGGCATCAATAGGAAAATTGAAAGGTGGATAGGGAATTGGTTAAAGGGGAGACTACAACGGGTCCTACTGAAAGGTGAACTGTCAGGCTGGAGGGAGGTTACCAGTGGAGTTCCTCAATGATCAGTTTTGGGACCAATCTTATTTAATCTTTTTATTGCTGACCTGGGCACAAAAAGTGGGAGTGTGCTAATAAAGTTTGCAGATGATACAAAGCTGGGAGGTATTGCTAATTTAGAGAAGGACAGGGATACCCTACAGGAGGATCTGGATGATCTTGTAAACTGGAGTAATAGGAATAGGATGAAATTTAATAGTGAGAAGTGTAAGGTCATGCATTTAGGGATTAATAACAAGAATTTTAGTTATAAGCTAGGGACGCATCAACTAGAAGTAACGGAGGAGGAAAAGGACCTTGGAGTATTGGTTGATCATAGGATGACTATGAGCTGCCAATGTGATATGGCTGTGAAAAAAGCTAATGTCGTCTTGGGATGCATCAGGAGAGGTATTTCCAGGAGGGATAAGGAGGTTTTAGTACCGTTATATAAGGCACTGGTGAGACCTCACCTGGAATACTGTGTGCAGTTCTGGTCTCCCATGTTTAAGAAGGATGAATTCAAACTGGAACAGGTACAGAGAAGGGCTACTAGGATGATCCGAGGAATGGAAAACTTGTCTTATGAAAGGAGACTCAGGGAGCTTGGCTTGTTTAGCCTAACTAAAAGAAGGTTGAGGGGAGATATGATTGCTCTCTATAAATATATCAGAGGGATAAATACCAGAGAGGGAGAGGAATTATTTAAACTCAGTACCAATGTGGACACAAGAACAAATGGATATAAACTGGCCACTAGGAAATTTAGATTAGAAATTAGACGAAGGTTTCTAACCATCAGAGGAGTGAAGTTTTGGAATAGCCTTCCGAGGGATGTAGTGGGGGCAAAAGATCTATCTTGCTTTAAGATTAAACTCGATAAGTTTATGGAGGAGATGGTATGATGGGATAACATGGTTTTGGTAATTAAATATTCATGGTAAATAGGCCCAATGGCCTGTGATGGGTTTTTAGATGGGGTAAGATCCAAGTTACCCGGGAAAGAATTTTCTGTAGTATCTGGCTGATGAATCTTGCCCATATGCTCAGGGTTTAGCTGATCGCCATATTTGGGGTCGGGAAGGAATTTTCCTCCAGGGCAGATTGGAAGGCCCTGGAGGTTTTTCGCCTTCCTCTGTAGCATGGGGCACGGGTCACTTGCTGGAGGATTCTCTGCTCCTTGAGGTCTTCAAACTACAATTTGAGGACTTCAATAGCACAGATATAGGTGTGAGGTCTTTTTTAGGAGTGGTGGGTGAAATTCTGTGGCCTGCATTGTGCAGGAGGTCAGACTAGATGATCATAATGGTCCCTTCTGGCCTAAATATCTATGAATCTATGAATCTATAAGTACAGAAAAGGATGAGAAAAATGATGAGGGACGTGGAGCAGCTTCTGTATGAGGAGAGATTAATAAGACTGGGACTTTTCACCTTGGAAAAGAGATGACTAATGGGGGATACGATAGAGGTGTATAAAATCATGACTGATGTGGAGAAAGTAAATCAGGAAGTGTTGTTTACTCTTTCTCATAAGACAAGAACCAGGGGTCACCCAATGAAATTAATAGGCAGCAGGTTTAAAAGAAACAAAAGGAAGTATTTCTACACACAATGGAGAGTCAACCTGTGGAACTCCTTGCCAGAGGATGTTGTGAAGGCCAAGACTATAACAGGGTTCAAAAAAGAACTAGATAAGTTCATGGAGGACAGGTCCCCCAACTGCTATTAGCTAGCATGGGCAGGGATGGTTTCCCTAGTCTATATTTTCAAGAAGCTGGGAATGGGTGACAGGGGATGGATCACTTGATTACCAGAGCTCCTCTGATTCTGGGTTTTTTTTTTTTTTTTTTAAAATCTCTCCACAATTTTGGTTGCAACTGAAACTTCTAGTTAAAGCGATCAGTGGAGGGGGGGGCGGGGTCTGGACGCTCTGTCGCCTTGCGCTTTGTTTGTGTCACCTTTACACTGATGCAAAGTGAGCAAGAAATACCAAAAGAACTGCAGGCACTAGTGTAAATGACACACACCAGGATCAGGGTAAGGCTGGATTGGGGCCCAGAACTCTTCCCTCACCCACCCATCACGGCACAAGGAGTTTGATCCTGGGCCTCATGCCAACTGCCCATAAGGGGCAGCTTAGAAATTCTTCGGTTGTACAAAGCTGGTGTGTCTCCCTATGTCACCTGCCTCCTCCCAGTCTTTAGTCTGGGGACGTGGTGTGGTAGCAAAGAGAGTGTGGTGCAAAATGCTGGCTCAGAACTGCTGCCACGACAGCCAGTGTAACTTAGAGCAGCCTCAACAGTGCTCTAAGTTTTATGTCAGGTGCTATTTCAGGCACCAGCCAGCCGAAGCTTGGGGGAACAAAAGGGTGACTTCAAGCCCCCTTTTCCCATCCCTCTCTGCTGAGCCAAGTGAAAACTTGGCACTGCTGAGAATTCAGACCCAGGCATAAGGCAATGGAGAACCCCAATCTTTCTTCTGCTGTGGAGAGTTGGTAAAACTCAAAGCCCAGATGGCACCGTTATTAAGCCCATTATTTTTTTCTCTTTGCTATTTAAAAATAATGAGATGCAAAACCAATATGAGTGCAGCAGTAATGTTGTATGGTTCGGACACACAAGTTAAATTTCCTGTGACAACACGAACTTGATCAACTTGCATGTGTAGAGCATATTTCTCCTCTTCCTGTTTTTCTTGTTGTATTTCAAAATTTACCCCCCAGGGTTCTTTGTGGCATGTAATGCGGCTTGTATTAAACACGCCACAAACCCAAACTTACAGGAATGGGCCAGAACTTGACAGCTTACAGGAGTGGCCGCTAGAGGGATCGGGGCTGAATTTAGAGGGCACAATTTTCAAAAGCATCAAAGTGACTTAAGTGCACTGGGAAATTTTACCTCTAGTCTTCCTTATGAATTAATTTTTTATTTTATTTTTTTTTAAAGGGAGCTGTAGCCTGTTTTCCACAGAGTCAGTCTGAGTTCAAGCCAATGCCGTAGGGCATTTCAGGCTGCTGTCCTGTCTGATCCAGCCCAGGGGACAATATCTGATGCTTCCAGGAAAAGCAAGAACCCGCTGTAACATACATGGCTAGTTTTAACATGCTGTAAATGCAGGTGGGGAATTAATTACTGACCTCGGTGGCATTCAGACTATGTCCTGAAGCATGGGATTGGGCCAGAGGGACAGCTAGCGCTGGCCACAGTGTCTAGGGTCTCGGAGTGGGAAGTTCCATGGAGAATTCCACTGGGTGGGAGACTCAGCTGTGAAGGGAGGGGGCGGGCAGGAGCATCTCATAAACCCAAGATTGGAATAACTGAAGTAATGTTCCTTTTACACAGAGCCTCAGCTCTCTGGAACCTCTGCAAATGCTTTAGCCACGTGTTTAACTCCATCCGTAGGAGTAGCCTTGGATCGCAGTGGGAGGGCTCAGGTGCGTAAGTGTTTGCAGGATGGGCGCTCAGGGCAGTCCCTGACGCCAGGGCAAAGTGGATGTGACGTGCCACTGTCTGGATTTGGGAGCCTGCCTGCACACCAAACTCACTAGGCACTGGGTGCATGACTTCAAGGCGCTGGGCCGGGGAAAATCAGCCCCGGGTGGTTATTTCGAGTAGAAAACCAGAGCCACTTCTGGGGTCTTTCAGCTTCTAATGCCCTTTCCCTTCTGCAGCTGGATTTCATCCTATGATAAAATCCCTCTCAATGCCAAGTCAGTGCCATAAATCACTGGCCTGGGTGCAGGAATCAGTAGGTGACGTTCTCTGGCCTGGGTTATGCCAGGGCTCAGACTAAATTATTCTTCCCAAAACTTTTAAAAGCTGAGCCCCCTCCTCAAGGTAAAGAAACCAATCGTGCCCCTCACCCGTCAGCAATGTGTTAGCGACCCCACCCCCCATTTTCATGGATACGTCTTCAAACCCCACCCTTCCCACCATGGCTAGCCCTTCCCCACGCTTCAGGAGATGCTGAAGGAGATGATCCTAACCATCCCCTCTAAACTTAAGACTTGAGGGATCCCATCATGGAGCATCTTAAAAATCACAGTTTCCAGACTCTGGAACAGGGCATGATAAATGGGAATGAGGATATGGAGGTAGACATCACCATATCTGAGGTAGAAGCGAAACTCAAACAGCGTAATGGGACTAAATCGGGGGGCCCAGATAATCTTCATCCAAGAATATTAAAAGAATTGGCACAAGAAATTGCAAGCCCATTAGCAAGAATTTTTAATGAATCTGTAAACTCAGGGGTTGTACCGTATGATTGGAGAATTGCTAACATAGTTCCTATTTTTAAGAAAGGGAAAAAAAGTGATCCAAGTAATTATAGGCCTGTTAGTTTGACATCTGTAGTCTGCAAGGTCTTGGAAAAAATTTTGAAGGAGAAGGTAGTTAAGGACATTGAAGTCAATGGTAAATGGGACAAAATACAACATGGTTTTACAAAAGGTAGATCGTGCCAAACCAACCTGATCTCCTTCTTTGAGAGAGTAACAGATTTTTTAGATAAAGGAAACGCAGTGGATCTAATTTACTTAGATTTTAGTAAGGCGTTTGATACTGTGCCACATGGGGAATTATTAGTTAAATTGGATAAGATGGGCATCAATAGGAAAATTGAAAGGTGGATAGGGAATTGGTTAAAGGGGAGACTACAACGGGTCCTACTGAAAGGTGAACTGTCAGGCTGGAGGGAGGTTACCAGTGGAGTTCCTCAAGGATCAGTTTTGGGACCAATCTTATTTAATCTTTTTATTGCTGACCTGGGCACAAAAAGTGGGAGTGTGCTAATAAAGTTTGCAGATGATACAAAGCTGGGAGGTATTGCTAATTTAGAGAAGGACAGGGATACCCTACAGGAGGATCTGGATGATCTTGTAAACTGGAGTAATAGGAATAGGATGAAATTTAATAGTGAGAAGTGTAAGGTCATGCATTTAGGGATTAATAACAAGAATTTTAGTTATAAGCTAGGGACGCATCAACTAGAAGTAACGGAGGAGGAAAAGGACCTTGGAGTATTGGTTGATCATAGGATGACTATGAGCTGCCAATGTGATATGGCTGTGAAAAAAGCTAATGTCGTCTTGGGATGCATCAGGAGAGGTATTTCCAGGAGGGATAAGGAGGTTTTAGTACCGTTATATAAGGCACTGGTGAGACCTCACCTGGAATACTGTGTGCAGTTCTGGTCTCCCATGTTTAAGAAGGATGAATTCAAACTGGAACAGGTACAGAGAAGGGCTACTAGGATGATCCGAGGAATGGAAAACTTGTCTTATGAAAGGAGACTCAAGGAGCTTGGCTTGTTTAGCCTAACTAAAAGAAGGTTGAGGGGAGATATGATTGCTCTCTATAAATATATCAGAGGGATAAATACCAGAGAGGGAGAGGAATTATTTAAACTCAGTACCAATGTGGACACAAGAACAAATGGATATAAACTGGCCACTAGGAAATTTAGATTAGAAATTAGACGAAGGTTTCTAACCATCAGAGGAGTGAAGTTTTGGAATAGCCTTCCGAGGGAAGTAGTGGGGGCAAAAGATCTATCTTGCTTTAAGATTAAACTCGATAAGTTTATGGAGGAGATGGTATGATGGGATAACATGGTTTTGGTAATTAAATATTCATGGTAAATAGGCCCAATGGCCTGTGATGGGTTTTTAGATGGGGTACGATCCAAGTTACCCGGGAAAGAATTTTCTGTAGTATCTGGCTGATGAATCTTGCCCATATGCTCAGGGTTTAGCTGATCGCCATATTTGGGGTCGGGAAGGAATTTTCCTCCAGGGCAGATTGGAAGGCCCTGGAGGTTTTTCGCCTTCCTCTGTAGCATGGGGCACGGGTCACTTGCTGGAGGATTCTCTGCTCCTTGAGGTCTTCAAACTACAATTTGAGGACTTCAATAGCACAGATATAGGTGTGAGGTCTTTTTTAGGAGTGGTGGGTGAAATTCTGTGGCCTGCATTGTGCAGGAGGTCAGACTAGATGATCATAATGGTCCCTTCTGGCCTAAATATCTATGAATCTATGAATCTATAAGTACAGAAAAGGATGAGAAAAATGATGAGGGACGTGGAGCAGCTTCTGTATGAGGAGAGATTAATAAGACTGGGACTTTTCACCTTGGAAAAGAGATGACTAATGGGGGATACGATAGAGGTGTATAAAATCATGACTGATGTGGAGAAAGTAAATCAGGAAGTGTTGTTTACTCTTTCTCATAAGACAAGAACCAGGGGTCACCCAATGAAATTAATAGGCAGCAGGTTTAAAAGAAACAAAAGGAAGTATTTCTACACACAATGGAGAGTCAACCTGTGGAACTCCTTGCCAGAGGATGTTGTGAAGGCCAAGACTATAACAGGGTTCAAAAAAGAACTAGATAAGTTCATGGAGGACAGGTCCCCCAACTGCTATTAGCTAGCATGGGCAGGGATGGTTTCCCTAGTCTATATTTTCAAGAAGCTGGGAATGGGTGACAGGGGATGGATCACTTGATTACCAGAGCTCCTCTGATTCTGGGTTTTTTTTTTTTTTTTTTTAAATCTCTCCACAATTTTGGTTGCAACTGAAACTTCTAGTTAAAGCGATCAGTGGAGGGGGGGGCGGGGTCTGGACGCTCTGTCGCCTTGCGCTTTGTTTGTGTCACCTTTACACTGATGCAAAGTGAGCAAGAAATACCAAAAGAACTGCAGGCACTAGTGTAAATGACACACACCAGGATCAGGGTAAGGCTGGATTGGGGCCCAGAACTCTTCCCTCACCCACCCATCACGGCACAAGGAGTTTGATCCTGGGCCTCATGCCAACTGCCCATAAGGGGCAGCTTAGAAATTCTTCGGTTGTACAAAGCTGGTGTGTCTCCCTATGTCACCTGCCTCCTCCCAATCTTTAGTCTGGGGACGTGGTGTGGTAGCAAAGAGAGTGTGGTGCAAAATGCTGGCTCAGAACTGCTGCCACGACAGCCAGTGTAACTTAGAGCAGCCTCAACAGTGCTCTAAGTTTTATGTCAGGTGCTATTTCAGGCACCAGCCAGCCGAAGCTTGGGGGAACAAAAGGGTGACTTCAAGCCCCCTTTTCCCATCCCTCTCTGCTGAGCCAAGTGAAAACTTGGCACTGCTGAGAATTCAGACCCAGGCATAAGGCAATGGAGAACCCCAATCTTTCTTCTGCTGTGGAGAGTTGGTAAAACTCAAAGCCCAGATGGCACCGTTATTAAGCCCATTATTTTTTTCTCTTTGCTATTTAAAAATAATGAGATGCAAAACCAATATGAGTGCAGCAGTAATGTTGTATGGTTCGGACACACAAGTTAAATTTCCTGTGACAACACGAACTTGATCAACTTGCATGTGTAGAGCATATTTCTCCTCTTCCTGTTTTTCTTGTTGTATTTCAAAATTTACCCCCCAGGGTTCTTTGTGGCATGTAATGCGGCTTGTATTAAACACGCCACAAACCCAAACTTACAGGAATGGGCCAGAACTTGACAGCTTACAGGAGTGGCCGCTAGAGGGATCGGGGCTGAATTTAGAGGGCACAATTTTCAAAAGCATCAAAGTGACTTAAGTGCACTGGGAAATTTTACCTCTAGTCTTCCTTATGAATTAATTTTTTATTTTATTTTTTTTTAAAGGGAGCTGTAGCCTGTTTTCCACAGAGTCAGTCTGAGTTCAAGCCAATGCCGTAGGGCATTTCAGGCTGCTGTCCTGTCTGATCCAGCCCAGGGGACAATATCTGATGCTTCCAGGAAAAGCAAGAACCCGCTGTAACATACATGGCTAGTTTTAACATGCTGTAAATGCAGGTGGGGAATTAATTACTGACCTCGGTGGCATTCAGACTATGTCCTGAAGCATGGGATTGGGCCAGAGGGACAGCTAGCGCTGGCCACAGTGTCTAGGGTCTCGGAGTGGGAAGTTCCATGGAGAATTCCACTGGGTGGGAGACTCAGCTGTGAAGGGAGGGGGCGGGCAGGAGCATCTCATAAACCCAAGATTGGAATAACTGAAGTAATGTTCCTTTTACACAGAGCCTCAGCTCTCTGGAACCTCTGCAAATGCTTTAGCCACGTGTTTAACTCCATCCGTAGGAGTAGCCTTGGATCGCAGTGGGAGGGCTCAGGTGCGTAAGTGTTTGCAGGATGGGCGCTCAGGGCAGTCCCTGACGCCAGGGCAAAGTGGATGTGACGTGCCACTGTCTGGATTTGGGAGCCTGCCTGCACACCAAACTCACTAGGCACTGGGTGCATGACTTCAAGGCGCTGGGCCGGGGAAAATCAGCCCCGGGTGGTTATTTCGAGTAGAAAACCAGAGCCACTTCTGGGGTCTTTCAGCTTCTAATGCCCTTTCCCTTCTGCAGCTGGATTTCATCCTATGATAAAATCCCTCTCAATGCCAAGTCAGTGCCATAAATCACTGGCCTGGGTGCAGGAATCAGTAGGTGACGTTCTCTGGCCTGGGTTATGCCAGGGCTCAGACTAAATTATTCTTCCCAAAACTTTTAAAAGCTGAGCCCCCTCCTCAAGGTAAAGAAACCAATCGTGCCCCTCACCCGTCAGCAATGTGTTAGCGACCCCACCCCCCATTTTCATGGATACGTCTTCAAACCCCACCCTTCCCACCATGGCTAGCCCTTCCCCACGCTTCAGGAGATGCTGAAGGAGATGATCCTAACCATCCCCTCTAAACTTAAGACTTGAGGGATCCCATCATGGAGCATCTTAAAAATCACAGTTTCCAGACTCTGGAACAGGGCATGATAAATGGGAATGAGGATATGGAGGTAGACATCACCATATCTGAGGTAGAAGCGAAACTCAAACAGCGTAATGGGACTAAATCGGGGGGCCCAGATAATCTTCATCCAAGAATATTAAAAGAATTGGCACAAGAAATTGCAAGCCCATTAGCAAGAATTTTTAATGAATCTGTAAACTCAGGGGTTGTACCGTATGATTGGAGAATTGCTAACATAGTTCCTATTTTTAAGAAAGGGAAAAAAAGTGATCCAAGTAATTATAGGCCTGTTAGTTTGACATCTGTAGTCTGCAAGGTCTTGGAAAAAATTTTGAAGGAGAAGGTAGTTAAGGACATTGAAGTCAATGGTAAATGGGACAAAATACAACATGGTTTTACAAAAGGTAGATCGTGCCAAACCAACCTGATCTCCTTCTTTGAGAGAGTAACAGATTTTTTAGATAAAGGAAACGCAGTGGATCTAATTTACTTAGATTTTAGTAAGGCGTTTGATACTGTGCCACATGGGGAATTATTAGTTAAATTGGATAAGATGGGCATCAATAGGAAAATTGAAAGGTGGATAGGGAATTGGTTAAAGGGGAGACTACAACGGGTCCTACTGAAAGGTGAACTGTCAGGCTGGAGGGAGGTTACCAGTGGAGTTCCTCAAGGATCAGTTTTGGGACCAATCTTATTTAATCTTTTTATTGCTGACCTGGGCACAAAAAGTGGGAGTGTGCTAATAAAGTTTGCAGATGATACAAAGCTGGGAGGTATTGCTAATTTAGAGAAGGACAGGGATACCCTACAGGAGGATCTGGATGATCTTGTAAACTGGAGTAATAGGAATAGGATGAAATTTAATAGTGAGAAGTGTAAGGTCATGCATTTAGGGATTAATAACAAGAATTTTAGTTATAAGCTAGGGACGCATCAACTAGAAGTAACGGAGGAGGAAAAGGACCTTGGAGTATTGGTTGATCATAGGATGACTATGAGCTGCCAATGTGATATGGCTGTGAAAAAAGCTAATGTCGTCTTGGGATGCATCAGGAGAGGTATTTCCAGGAGGGATAAGGAGGTTTTAGTACCGTTATATAAGGCACTGGTGAGACCTCACCTGGAATACTGTGTGCAGTTCTGGTCTCCCATGTTTAAGAAGGATGAATTCAAACTGGAACAGGTACAGAGAAGGGCTACTAGGATGATCCGAGGAATGGAAAACTTGTCTTATGAAAGGAGACTCAGGGAGCTTGGCTTGTTTAGCCTAACTAAAAGAAGGTTGAGGGGAGATATGATTGCTCTCTATAAATATATCAGAGGGATAAATACCAGAGAGGGAGAGGAATTATTTAAACTCAGTACCAATGTGGACACAAGAACAAATGGATATAAACTGGCCACTAGGAAATTTAGATTAGAAATTAGACGAAGGTTTCTAACCATCAGAGGAGTGAAGTTTTGGAATAGCCTTCCGAGGGAAGTAGTGGGGGCAAAAGATCTATCTTGCTTTAAGATTAAACTCGATAAGTTTATGGAGGAGATGGTATGATGGGATAACATGGTTTTGGTAATTAAATATTCATGGTAAATAGGCCCAATGGCCTGTGATGGGTTTTTAGATGGGGTACGATCCAAGTTACCCGGGAAAGAATTTTCTGTAGTATCTGGCTGATGAATCTTGCCCATATGCTCAGGGTTTAGCTGATCGCCATATTTGGGGTCGGGAAGGAATTTTCCTCCAGGGCAGATTGGAAGGCCCTGGAGGTTTTTCGCCTTCCTCTGTAGCATGGGGCACGGGTCACTTGCTGGAGGATTCTCTGCTCCTTGAGGTCTTCAAACTACAATTTGAGGACTTCAATAGCACAGATATAGGTGTGAGGTCTTTTTTAGGAGTGGTGGGTGAAATTCTGTGGCCTGCATTGTGCAGGAGGTCAGACTAGATGATCATAATGGTCCCTTCTGGCCTAAATATCTATGAATCTATGAATCTGTAAGTACAGAAAAGGATGAGAAAAATGATGAGGGACGTGGAGCAGCTTCTGTATGAGGAGAGATTAATAAGACTGGGACTTTTCACCTTGGAAAAGAGATGACTAATGGGGGATACGATAGAGGTGTATAAAATCATGACTGATGTGGAGAAAGTAAATCAGGAAGTGTTGTTTACTCTTTCTCATAAGACAAGAACCAGGGGTCACCCAATGAAATTAATAGGCAGCAGGTTTAAAAGAAACAAAAGGAAGTATTTCTACACACAATGGAGAGTCAACCTGTGGAACTCCTTGCCAGAGGATGTTGTGAAGGCCAAGACTATAACAGGGTTCAAAAAAGAACTAGATAAGTTCATGGAGGACAGGTCCCCCAACTGCTATTAGCTAGCATGGGCAGGGATGGTTTCCCTAGTCTATATTTTCAAGAAGCTGGGAATGGGTGACAGGGGATGGATCACTTGATTACCAGAGCTCCTCTGATTCTGGTTTTTTTTTTTTTTTTTTTTAAATCTCTCCACAATTTTGGTTGCAACTGAAACTTCTAGTTAAAGCGATCAGTGGAGGGGGGGGCGGGGTCTGGACGCTCTGTCGCCTTGCGCTTTGTTTGTGTCACCTTTACACTGATGCAAAGTGAGCAAGAAATACCAAAAGAACTGCAGGCACTAGTGTAAATGACACACACCAGGATCAGGGTAAGGCTGGATTGGGGCCCAGAACTCTTCCCTCACCCACCCATCACGGCACAAGGAGTTTGATCCTGGGCCTCATGCCAACTGCCCATAAGGGGCAGCTTAGAAATTCTTCGGTTGTACAAAGCTGGTGTGTCTCCCTATGTCACCTGCCTCCTCCCAGTCTTTAGTCTGGGGACGTGGTGTGGTAGCAAAGAGAGTGTGGTGCAAAATGCTGGCTCAGAACTGCTGCCACGACAGCCAGTGTAACTTAGAGCAGCCTCAACAGTGCTCTAAGTTTTATGTCAGGTGCTATTTCAGGCACCAGCCAGCCGAAGCTTGGGGGAACAAAAGGGTGACTTCAAGCCCCCTTTTCCCATCCCTCTCTGCTGAGCCAAGTGAAAACTTGGCACTGCTGAGAATTCAGACCCAGGCATAAGGCAATGGAGAACCCCAATCTTTCTTCTGCTGTGGAGAGTTGGTAAAACTCAAAGCCCAGATGGCACCGTTATTAAGCCCATTATTTTTTTCTCTTTGCTATTTAAAAATAATGAGATGCAAAACCAATATGAGTGCAGCAGTAATGTTGTATGGTTCGGACACACAAGTTAAATTTCCTGTGACAACACGAACTTGATCAACTTGCATGTGTAGAGCATATTTCTCCTCTTCCTGTTTTTCTTGTTGTATTTCAAAATTTACCCCCCAGGGTTCTTTGTGGCATGTAATGCGGCTTGTATTAAACACGCCACAAACCCAAACTTACAGGAATGGGCCAGAACTTGACAGCTTACAGGAGTGGCCGCTAGAGGGATCGGGGCTGAATTTAGAGGGCACAATTTTCAAAAGCATCAAAGTGACTTAAGTGCACTGGGAAATTTTACCTCTAGTCTTCCTTATGAATTAATTTTTTATTTTATTTTTTTTTAAAGGGAGCTGTAGCCTGTTTTCCACAGAGTCAGTCTGAGTTCAAGCCAATGCCGTAGGGCATTTCAGGCTGCTGTCCTGTCTGATCCAGCCCAGGGGACAATATCTGATGCTTCCAGGAAAAGCAAGAACCCGCTGTAACATACATGGCTAGTTTTAACATGCTGTAAATGCAGGTGGGGAATTAATTACTGACCTCGGTGGCATTCAGA
This sequence comes from Lepidochelys kempii, assembly GCF_965140285.1. Lineage (NCBI taxonomy): Eukaryota > Metazoa > Chordata > Testudines > Cheloniidae > Lepidochelys > Lepidochelys kempii. The sequence continues at coordinate 23,091 of NW_027621929.1, forward strand.
CTATGTCCTGAAGCATGGGATTGGGCCAGAGGGACAGCTAGCGCTGGCCACAGTGTCTAGGGTCTCGGAGTGGGAAGTTCCATGGAGAATTCCACTGGGTGGGAGACTCAGCTGTGAAGGGAGGGGGCGGGCAGGAGCATCTCATAAACCCAAGATTGGAATAACTGAAGTAATGTTCCTTTTACACAGAGCCTCAGCTCTCTGGAACCTCTGCAAATGCTTTAGCCACGTGTTTAACTCCATCCGTAGGAGTAGCCTTGGATCGCAGTGGGAGGGCTCAGGTGCGTAAGTGTTTGCAGGATGGGCGCTCAGGGCAGTCCCTGACGCCAGGGCAAAGTGGATGTGACGTGCCACTGTCTGGATTTGGGAGCCTGCCTGCACACCAAACTCACTAGGCACTGGGTGCATGACTTCAAGGCGCTGGGCCGGGGAAAATCAGCCCCGGGTGGTTATTTCGAGTAGAAAACCAGAGCCACTTCTGGGGTCTTTCAGCTTCTAATGCCCTTTCCCTTCTGCAGCTGGATTTCATCCTATGATAAAATCCCTCTCAATGCCAAGTCAGTGCCATAAATCACTGGCCTGGGTGCAGGAATCAGTAGGTGACGTTCTCTGGCCTGGGTTATGCCAGGGCTCAGACTAAATTATTCTTCCCAAAACTTTTAAAAGCTGAGCCCCCTCCTCAAGGTAAAGAAACCAATCGTGCCCCTCACCCGTCAGCAATGTGTTAGCGACCCCACCCCCCATTTTCATGGATACGTCTTCAAACCCCACCCTTCCCACCATGGCTAGCCCTTCCCCACGCTTCAGGAGATGCTGAAGGAGATGATCCTAACCATCCCCTCTAAACTTAAGACTTGAGGGATCCCATCATGGAGCATCTTAAAAATCACAGTTTCCAGACTCTGGAACAGGGCATGATAAATGGGAATGAGGATATGGAGGTAGACATCACCATATCTGAGGTAGAAGCGAAACTCAAACAGCGTAATGGGACTAAATCGGGGGGCCCAGATAATCTTCATCCAAGAATATTAAAAGAATTGGCACAAGAAATTGCAAGCCCATTAGCAAGAATTTTTAATGAATCTGTAAACTCAGGGGTTGTACCGTATGATTGGAGAATTGCTAACATAGTTCCTATTTTTAAGAAAGGGAAAAAAAGTGATCCAAGTAATTATAGGCCTGTTAGTTTGACATCTGTAGTCTGCAAGGTCTTGGAAAAAATTTTGAAGGAGAAGGTAGTTAAGGACATTGAAGTCAATGGTAAATGGGACAAAATACAACATGGTTTTACAAAAGGTAGATCGTGCCAAACCAACCTGATCTCCTTCTTTGAGAGAGTAACAGATTTTTTAGATAAAGGAAACGCAGTGGATCTAATTTACTTAGATTTTAGTAAGGCGTTTGATACTGTGCCACATGGGGAATTATTAGTTAAATTGGATAAGATGGGCATCAATAGGAAAATTGAAAGGTGGATAGGGAATTGGTTAAAGGGGAGACTACAACGGGTCCTACTGAAAGGTGAACTGTCAGGCTGGAGGGAGGTTACCAGTGGAGTTCCTCAAGGATCAGTTTTGGGACCAATCTTATTTAATCTTTTTATTGCTGACCTGGGCACAAAAAGTGGGAGTGTGCTAATAAAGTTTGCAGATGATACAAAGCTGGGAGGTATTGCTAATTTAGAGAAGGACAGGGATACCCTACAGGAGGATCTGGATGATCTTGTAAACTGGAGTAATAGGAATAGGATGAAATTTAATAGTGAGAAGTGTAAGGTCATGCATTTAGGGATTAATAACAAGAATTTTAGTTATAAGCTAGGGACGCATAAACTAGAAGTAACGGAGGAGGAAAAGGACCTTGGAGTATTGGTTGATCATAGGATGACTATGAGCTGCCAATGTGATATGGCTGTGAAAAAAGCTAATGTCGTCTTGGGATGCATCAGGAGAGGTATTTCCAGTAGGGATAAGGAGGTTTTAGTACCGTTATATAAGGCACTGGTGAGACCTCACCTGGAATACTGTGTGCAGTTCTGGTCTCCCATGTTTAAGAAGGATGAATTCAAACTGGAACAGGTACAGAGAAGGGCTACTAGGATGATCCGAGGAATGGAAAACTTGTCTTATGAAAGGAGACTCAGGGAGCTTGGCTTGTTTAGCCTAACTAAAAGAAGGTTGAGGGGAGATATGATTGCTCTCTATAAATATATCAGAGGGATAAATACCAGAGAGGGAGAGGAATTATTTAAACTCAGTACCAATGTGGACACAAGAACAAATGGATATAAACTGGCCACTAGGAAATTTAGATTAGAAATTAGACGAAGGTTTCTAACCATCAGAGGAGTGAAGTTTTGGAATAGCCTTCCGAGGGAAGTAGTGGGGGCAAAAGATCTATCTTGTTTTAAGATTAAACTCGATAAGTTTATGGAGGAGATGGTATGATGGGATAACATGGTTTTGGTAATTAAATATTCATGGTAAATAGGCCCAATGGCCTGTGATGGGTTTTTAGATGGGGTACGATCCAAGTTACCCGGGAAAGAATTTTCTGTAGTATCTGGCTGATGAATCTTGCCCATATGCTCAGGGTTTAGCTGATCGCCATATTTGGGGTCGGGAAGGAATTTTCCTCCAGGGCAGATTGGAAGGCCCTGGAGGTTTTTCGCCTTCCTCTGTAGCATGGGGCACGGGTCACTTGCTGGAGGATTCTCTGCTCCTTGAGGTCTTCAAACTACAATTTGAGGACTTCAATAGCACAGATATAGGTGTGAGGTCTTTTTTAGGAGTGGTGGGTGAAATTCTGTGGCCTGCATTGTGCAGGAGGTCAGACTAGATGATCATAATGGTCCCTTCTGGCCTAAATATCTATGAATCTATGAATCTATAAGTACAGAAAAGGATGAGAAAAATGATGAGGGACGTGGAGCAGCTTCTGTATGAGGAGAGATTAATAAGACTGGGACTTTTCACCTTGGAAAAGAGATGACTAATGGGGGATACGATAGAGGTGTATAAAATCATGACTGATGTGGAGAAAGTAAATCAGGAAGTGTTGTTTACTCTTTCTCATAAGACAAGAACCAGGGGTCACCCAATGAAATTAATAGGCAGCAGGTTTAAAAGAAACAAAAGGAAGTATTTCTACACACAATGGAGAGTCAACCTGTGGAACTCCTTGCCAGAGGATGTTGTGAAGGCCAAGACTATAACAGGGTTCAAAAAAGAACTAGATAAGTTCATGGAGGACAGGTCCCCCAACTGCTATTAGCTAGCATGGGCAGGGATGGTTTCCCTAGTCTATATTTTCAAGAAGCTGGGAATGGGTGACAGGGGATGGATCACTTGATTACCAGAGCTCCTCTGATTCTGGGTTTTTTTTTTTTTTTTTTTAAATCTCTCCACAATTTTGGTTGCAACTGAAACTTCTAGTTAAAGCGATCAGTGGAGGGGGGGGCGGGGTCTGGACGCTCTGTCGCCTTGCGCTTTGTTTGTGTCACCTTTACACTGATGCAAAGTGAGCAAGAAATACCAAAAGAACTGCAGGCACTAGTGTAAATGACACACACCAGGATCAGGGTAAGGCTGGATTGGGGCCCAGAACTCTTCCCTCACCCACCCATCACGGCACAAGGAGTTTGATCCTGGGCCTCATGCCAACTGCCCATAAGGGGCAGCTTAGAAATTCTTCGGTTGTACAAAGCTGGTGTGTCTCCCTATGTCACCTGCCTCCTCCCAATCTTTAGTCTGGGGACGTGGTGTGGTAGCAAAGAGAGTGTGGTGCAAAATGCTGGCTCAGAACTGCTGCCACGACAGCCAGTGTAACTTAGAGCAGCCTCAACAGTGCTCTAAGTTTTATGTCAGGTGCTATTTCAGGCACCAGCCAGCCGAAGCTTGGGGGAACAAAAGGGTGACTTCAAGCCCCCTTTTCCCATCCCTCTCTGCTGAGCCAAGTGAAAACTTGGCACTGCTGAGAATTCAGACCCAGGCATAAGGCAATGGAGAACCCCAATCTTTCTTCTGCTGTGGAGAGTTGGTAAAACTCAAAGCCCAGATGGCACCGTTATTAAGCCCATTATTTTTTTCTCTTTGCTATTTAAAAATAATGAGATGCAAAACCAATATGAGTGCAGCAGTAATGTTGTATGGTTCGGACACACAAGTTAAATTTCCTGTGACAACACGAACTTGATCAACTTGCATGTGTAGAGCATATTTCTCCTCTTCCTGTTTTTCTTGTTGTATTTCAAAATTTACCCCCCAGGGTTCTTTGTGGCATGTAATGCGGCTTGTATTAAACACGCCACAAACCCAAACTTACAGGAATGGGCCAGAACTTGACAGCTTACAGGAGTGGCCGCTAGAGGGATCGGGGCTGAATTTAGAGGGCACAATTTTCAAAAGCATCAAAGTGACTTAAGTGCACTGGGAAATTTTACCTCTAGTCTTCCTTATGAATTAATTTTTTATTTTATTTTTTTTTAAAGGGAGCTGTAGCCTGTTTTCCACAGAGTCAGTCTGAGTTCAAGCCAATGCCGTAGGGCATTTCAGGCTGCTGTCCTGTCTGATCCAGCCCAGGGGACAATATCTGATGCTTCCAGGAAAAGCAAGAACCCGCTGTAACATACATGGCTAGTTTTAACATGCTGTAAATGCAGGTGGGGAATTAATTACTGACCTCGGTGGCATTCAGACTATGTCCTGAAGCATGGGATTGGGCCAGAGGGACAGCTAGCGCTGGCCACAGTGTCTAGGGTCTCGGAGTGGGAAGTTCCATGGAGAATTCCACTGGGTGGGAGACTCAGCTGTGAAGGGAGGGGGCGGGCAGGAGCATCTCATAAACCCAAGATTGGAATAACTGAAGTAATGTTCCTTTTACACAGAGCCTCAGCTCTCTGGAACCTCTGCAAATGCTTTAGCCACGTGTTTAACTCCATCCGTAGGAGTAGCCTTGGATCGCAGTGGGAGGGCTCAGGTGCGTAAGTGTTTGCAGGATGGGCGCTCAGGGCAGTCCCTGACGCCAGGGCAAAGTGGATGTGACGTGCCACTGTCTGGATTTGGGAGCCTGCCTGCACACCAAACTCACTAGGCACTGGGTGCATGACTTCAAGGCGCTGGGCCGGGGAAAATCAGCCCCGGGTGGTTATTTCGAGTAGAAAACCAGAGCCACTTCTGGGGTCTTTCAGCTTCTAATGCCCTTTCCCTTCTGCAGCTGGATTTCATCCTATGATAAAATCCCTCTCAATGCCAAGTCAGTGCCATAAATCACTGGCCTGGGTGCAGGAATCAGTAGGTGACGTTCTCTGGCCTGGGTTATGCCAGGGCTCAGACTAAATTATTCTTCCCAAAACTTTTAAAAGCTGAGCCCCCTCCTCAAGGTAAAGAAACCAATCGTGCCCCTCACCCGTCAGCAATGTGTTAGCGACCCCACCCCCCATTTTCATGGATACGTCTTCAAACCCCACCCTTCCCACCATGGCTAGCCCTTCCCCACGCTTCAGGAGATGCTGAAGGAGATGATCCTAACCATCCCCTCTAAACTTAAGACTTGAGGGATCCCATCATGGAGCATCTTAAAAATCACAGTTTCCAGACTCTGGAACAGGGCATGATAAATGGGAATGAGGATATGGAGGTAGACATCACCATATCTGAGGTAGAAGCGAAACTCAAACAGCGTAATGGGACTAAATCGGGGGGCCCAGATAATCTTCATCCAAGAATATTAAAAGAATTGGCACAAGAAATTGCAAGCCCATTAGCAAGAATTTTTAATGAATCTGTAAACTCAGGGGTTGTACCGTATGATTGGAGAATTGCTAACATAGTTCCTATTTTTAAGAAAGGGAAAAAAAGTGATCCAAGTAATTATAGGCCTGTTAGTTTGACATCTGTAGTCTGCAAGGTCTTGGAAAAAATTTTGAAGGAGAAGGTAGTTAAGGACATTGAAGTCAATGGTAAATGGGACAAAATACAACATGGTTTTACAAAAGGTAGATCGTGCCAAACCAACCTGATCTCCTTCTTTGAGAGAGTAACAGATTTTTTAGATAAAGGAAACGCAGTGGATCTAATTTACTTAGATTTTAGTAAGGCGTTTGATACTGTGCCACATGGGGAATTATTAGTTAAATTGGATAAGATGGGCATCAATAGGAAAATTGAAAGGTGGATAGGGAATTGGTTAAAGGGGAGACTACAACGGGTCCTACTGAAAGGTGAACTGTCAGGCTGGAGGGAGGTTACCAGTGGAGTTCCTCAAGGATCAGTTTTGGGACCAATCTTATTTAATCTTTTTATTGCTGACCTGGGCACAAAAAGTGGGAGTGTGCTAATAAAGTTTGCAGATGATACAAAGCTGGGAGGTATTGCTAATTTAGAGAAGGACAGGGATACCCTACAGGAGGATCTGGATGATCTTGTAAACTGGAGTAATAGGAATAGGATGAAATTTAATAGTGAGAAGTGTAAGGTCATGCATTTAGGGATTAATAACAAGAATTTTAGTTATAAGCTAGGGACGCATCAACTAGAAGTAACGGAGGAGGAAAAGGACCTTGGAGTATTGGTTGATCATAGGATGACTATGAGCTGCCAATGTGATATGGCTGTGAAAAAAGCTAATGTCGTCTTGGGATGCATCAGGAGAGGTATTTCCAGGAGGGATAAGGAGGTTTTAGTACCGTTATATAAGGCACTGGTGAGACCTCACCTGGAATACTGTGTGCAGTTCTGGTCTCCCATGTTTAAGAAGGATGAATTCAAACTGGAACAGGTACAGAGAAGGGCTACTAGGATGATCCGAGGAATGGAAAACTTGTCTTATGAAAGGAGACTCAGGGAGCTTGGCTTGTTTAGCCTAACTAAAAGAAGGTTGAGGGGAGATATGATTGCTCTCTATAAATATATCAGAGGGATAAATACCAGAGAGGGAGAGGAATTATTTAAACTCAGTACCAATGTGGACACAAGAACAAATGGATATAAACTGGCCACTAGGAAATTTAGATTAGAAATTAGACGAAGGTTTCTAACCATCAGAGGAGTGAAGTTTTGGAATAGCCTTCCGAGGGAAGTAGTGGGGGCAAAAGATCTATCTTGCTTTAAGATTAAACTCGATAAGTTTATGGAGGAGATGGTATGATGGGATAACATGGTTTTGGTAATTAAATATTCATGGTAAATAGGCCCAATGGCCTGTGATGGGTTTTTAGATGGGGTACGATCCAAGTTACCCGGGAAAGAATTTTCTGTAGTATCTGGCTGATGAATCTTGCCCATATGCTCAGGGTTTAGCTGATCGCCATATTTGGGGTCGGGAAGGAATTTTCCTCCAGGGCAGATTGGAAGGCCCTGGAGGTTTTTCGCCTTCCTCTGTAGCATGGGGCACGGGTCACTTGCTGGAGGATTCTCTGCTCCTTGAGGTCTTCAAACTACAATTTGAGGACTTCAATAGCACAGATATAGGTGTGAGGTCTTTTTTAGGAGTGGTGGGTGAAATTCTGTGGCCTGCATTGTGCAGGAGGTCAGACTAGATGATCATAATGGTCCCTTCTGGCCTAAATATCTATGAATCTATGAATCTGTAAGTACAGAAAAGGATGAGAAAAATGATGAGGGACGTGGAGCAGCTTCTGTATGAGGAGAGATTAATAAGACTGGGACTTTTCACCTTGGAAAAGAGATGACTAATGGGGGATACGATAGAGGTGTATAAAATCATGACTGATGTGGAGAAAGTAAATCAGGAAGTGTTGTTTACTCTTTCTCATAAGACAAGAACCAGGGGTCACCCAATGAAATTAATAGGCAGCAGGTTTAAAAGAAACAAAAGGAAGTATTTCTACACACAATGGAGAGTCAACCTGTGGAACTCCTTGCCAGAGGATGTTGTGAAGGCCAAGACTATAACAGGGTTCAAAAAAGAACTAGATAAGTTCATGGAGGACAGGTCCCCCAACTGCTATTAGCTAGCATGGGCAGGGATGGTTTCCCTAGTCTATATTTTCAAGAAGCTGGGAATGGGTGACAGGGGATGGATCACTTGATTACCAGAGCTCCTCTGATTCTGGTTTTTTTTTTTTTTTTTTTTAAATCTCTCCACAATTTTGGTTGCAACTGAAACTTCTAGTTAAAGCGATCAGTGGAGGGGGGGGCGGGGTCTGGACGCTCTGTCGCCTTGCGCTTTGTTTGTGTCACCTTTACACTGATGCAAAGTGAGCAAGAAATACCAAAAGAACTGCAGGCACTAGTGTAAATGACACACACCAGGATCAGGGTAAGGCTGGATTGGGGCCCAGAACTCTTCCCTCACCCACCCATCACGGCACAAGGAGTTTGATCCTGGGCCTCATGCCAACTGCCCATAAGGGGCAGCTTAGAAATTCTTCGGTTGTACAAAGCTGGTGTGTCTCCCTATGTCACCTGCCTCCTCCCAGTCTTTAGTCTGGGGACGTGGTGTGGTAGCAAAGAGAGTGTGGTGCAAAATGCTGGCTCAGAACTGCTGCCACGACAGCCAGTGTAACTTAGAGCAGCCTCAACAGTGCTCTAAGTTTTATGTCAGGTGCTATTTCAGGCACCAGCCAGCCGAAGCTTGGGGGAACAAAAGGGTGACTTCAAGCCCCCTTTTCCCATCCCTCTCTGCTGAGCCAAGTGAAAACTTGGCACTGCTGAGAATTCAGACCCAGGCATAAGGCAATGGAGAACCCCAATCTTTCTTCTGCTGTGGAGAGTTGGTAAAACTCAAAGCCCAGATGGCACCGTTATTAAGCCCATTATTTTTTTCTCTTTGCTATTTAAAAATAATGAGATGCAAAACCAATATGAGTGCAGCAGTAATGTTGTATGGTTCGGACACACAAGTTAAATTTCCTGTGACAACACGAACTTGATCAACTTGCATGTGTAGAGCATATTTCTCCTCTTCCTGTTTTTCTTGTTGTATTTCAAAATTTACCCCCCAGGGTTCTTTGTGGCATGTAATGCGGCTTGTATTAAACACGCCACAAACCCAAACTTACAGGAATGGGCCAGAACTTGACAGCTTACAGGAGTGGCCGCTAGAGGGATCGGGGCTGAATTTAGAGGGCACAATTTTCAAAAGCATCAAAGTGACTTAAGTGCACTGGGAAATTTTACCTCTAGTCTTCCTTATGAATTAATTTTTTATTTTATTTTTTTTTAAAGGGAGCTGTAGCCTGTTTTCCACAGAGTCAGTCTGAGTTCAAGCCAATGCCGTAGGGCATTTCAGGCTGCTGTCCTGTCTGATCCAGCCCAGGGGACAATATCTGATGCTTCCAGGAAAAGCAAGAACCCGCTGTAACATACATGGCTAGTTTTAACATGCTGTAAATGCAGGTGGGGAATTAATTACTGACCTCGGTGGCATTCAGACTATGTCCTGAAGCATGGGATTGGGCCAGAGGGACAGCTAGCGCTGGCCACAGTGTCTAGGGTCTCGGAGTGGGAAGTTCCATGGAGAATTCCACTGGGTGGGAGACTCAGCTGTGAAGGGAGGGGGCGGGCAGGAGCATCTCATAAACCCAAGATTGGAATAACTGAAGTAATGTTCCTTTTACACAGAGCCTCAGCTCTCTGGAACCTCTGCAAATGCTTTAGCCACGTGTTTAACTCCATCCGTAGGAGTAGCCTTGGATCGCAGTGGGAGGGCTCAGGTGCGTAAGTGTTTGCAGGATGGGCGCTCAGGGCAGTCCCTGACGCCAGGGCAAAGTGGATGTGACGTGCCACTGTCTGGATTTGGGAGCCTGCCTGCACACCAAACTCACTAGGCACTGGGTGCATGACTTCAAGGCGCTGGGCCGGGGAAAATCAGCCCCGGGTGGTTATTTCGAGTAGAAAACCAGAGCCACTTCTGGGGTCTTTCAGCTTCTAATGCCCTTTCCCTTCTGCAGCTGGATTTCATCCTATGATAAAATCCCTCTCAATGCCAAGTCAGTGCCATAAATCACTGGCCTGGGTGCAGGAATCAGTAGGTGACGTTCTCTGGCCTGGGTTATGCCAGGGCTCAGACTAAATTATTCTTCCCAAAACTTTTAAAAGCTGAGCCCCCTCCTCAAGGTAAAGAAACCAATCGTGCCCCTCACCCGTCAGCAATGTGTTAGCGACCCCACCCCCCATTTTCATGGATACGTCTTCAAACCCCACCCTTCCCACCATGGCTAGCCCTTCCCCACGCTTCAGGAGATGCTGAAGGAGATGATCCTAACCATCCCCTCTAAACTTAAGACTTGAGGGATCCCATCATGGAGCATCTTAAAAATCACAGTTTCCAGACTCTGGAACAGGGCATGATAAATGGGAATGAGGATATGGAGGTAGACATCACCATATCTGAGGTAGAAGCGAAACTCAAACAGCGTAATGGGACTAAATCGGGGGGCCCAGATAATCTTCATCCAAGAATATTAAAAGAATTGGCACAAGAAATTGCAAGCCCATTAGCAAGAATTTTTAATGAATCTGTAAACTCAGGGGTTGTACCGTATGATTGGAGAATTGCTAACATAGTTCCTATTTTTAAGAAAGGGAAAAAAAGTGATCCAAGTAATTATAGGCCTGTTAGTTTGACATCTGTAGTCTGCAAGGTCTTGGAAAAAATTTTGAAGGAGAAGGTAGTTAAGGACATTGAAGTCAATGGTAAATGGGACAAAATACAACATGGTTTTACAAAAGGTAGATCGTGCCAAACCAACCTGATCTCCTTCTTTGAGAGAGTAACAGATTTTTTAGATAAAGGAAACGCAGTGGATCTAATTTACTTAGATTTTAGTAAGGCGTTTGATACTGTGCCACATGGGGAATTATTAGTTAAATTGGATAAGATGGGCATCAATAGGAAAATTGAAAGGTGGATAGGGAATTGGTTAAAGGGGAGACTACAACGGGTCCTACTGAAAGGTGAACTGTCAGGCTGGAGGGAGGTTACCAGTGGAGTTCCTCAAGGATCAGTTTTGGGACCAATCTTATTTAATCTTTTTATTGCTGACCTGGGCACAAAAAGTGGGAGTGTGCTAATAAAGTTTGCAGATGATACAAAGCTGGGAGGTATTGCTAATTTAGAGAAGGACAGGGATACCCTACAGGAGGATCTGGATGATCTTGTAAACTGGAGTAATAGGAATAGGATGAAATTTAATAGTGAGAAGTGTAAGGTCATGCATTTAGGGATTAATAACAAGAATTTTAGTTATAAGCTAGGGACGCATAAACTAGAAGTAACGGAGGAGGAAAAGGACCTTGGAGTATTGGTTGATCATAGGATGACTATGAGCTGCCAATGTGATATGGCTGTGAAAAAAGCTAATGTCGTCTTGGGATGCATCAGGAGAGGTATTTCCAGTAGGGATAAGGAGGTTTTAGTACCGTTATATAAGGCACTGGTGAGACCTCACCTGGAATACTGTGTGCAGTTCTGGTCTCCCATGTTTAAGAAGGATGAATTCAAACTGGAACAGGTACAGAGAAGGGCTACTAGGATGATCCGAGGAATGGAAAACTTGTCTTATGAAAGGAGACTCAGGGAGCTTGGCTTGTTTAGCCTAACTAAAAGAAGGTTGAGGGGAGATATGATTGCTCTCTATAAATATATCAGAGGGATAAATACCAGAGAGGGAGAGGAATTATTTAAACTCAGTACCAATGTGGACACAAGAACAAATGGATATAAACTGGCCACTAGGAAATTTAGATTAGAAATTAGACGAAGGTTTCTAACCATCAGAGGAGTGAAGTTTTGGAATAGCCTTCCGAGGGAAGTAGTGGGGGCAAAAGATCTATCTTGCTTTAAGATTAAACTCGATAAGTTTATGGAGGAGATGGTATGATGGGATAACATGGTTTTGGTAATTAAATATTCATGGTAAATAGGCCCAATGGCCTGTGATGGGTTTTTAGATGGGGTAAGATCCAAGTTACCCGGGAAAGAATTTTCTGTAGTATCTGGCTGATGAATCTTGCCCATATGCTCAGGGTTTAGCTGATCGCCATATTTGGGGTCGGGAAGGAATTTTCCTCCAGGGCAGATTGGAAGGCCCTGGAGGTTTTTCGCCTTCCTCTGTAGCATGGGGCACGGGTCACTTGCTGGAGGATTCTCTGCTCCTTGAGGTCTTCAAACTACAATTTGAGGACTTCAATAGCACAGATATAGGTGTGAGGTCTTTTTTAGGAGTGGTGGGTGAAATTCTGTGGCCTGCATTGTGCAGGAGGTCAGACTAGATGATCATAATGGTCCCTTCTGGCCTAAATATCTATGAATCTATGAATCTATAAGTACAGAAAAGGATGAGAAAAATGATGAGGGACGTGGAGCAGCTTCTGTATGAGGAGAGATTAATAAGACTGGGACTTTTCACCTTGGAAAAGAGATGACTAATGGGGGATACGATAGAGGTGTATAAAATCATGACTGATGTGGAGAAAGTAAATCAGGAAGTGTTGTTTACTCTTTCTCATAAGACAAGAACCAGGGGTCACCCAATGAAATTAATAGGCAGCAGGTTTAAAAGAAACAAAAGGAAGTATTTCTACACACAATGGAGAGTCAACCTGTGGAACTCCTTGCCAGAGGATGTTGTGAAGGCCAAGACTATAACAGGGTTCAAAAAAGAACTAGATAAGTTCATGGAGGACAGGTCCCCCAACTGCTATTAGCTAGCATGGGCAGGGATGGTTTCCCTAGTCTATATTTTCAAGAAGCTGGGAATGGGTGACAGGGGATGGATCACTTGATTACCAGAGCTCCTCTGATTCTGGGTTTTTTGTTTTTTTTTAAAATCTCTCCACAATTTTGGTTGCAACTGAAACTTCTAGTTAAAGCGATCAGTGGAGGGGGGGGCGGGGTCTGGACGCTCTGTCGCCTTGCGCTTTGTTTGTGTCACCTTTACACTGATGCAAAGTGAGCAAGAAATACCAAAAGAACTGCAGGCACTAGTGTAAATGACACACACCAGGATCAGGGTAAGGCTGGATTGGGGCCCAGAACTCTTCCCTCACCCACCCATCACGGCACAAGGAGTTTGATCCTGGGCCTCATGCCAACTGCCCATAAGGGGCAGCTTAGAAATTCTTCGGTTGTACAAAGCTGGTGTGTCTCCCTATGTCACCTGCCTCCTCCCAGTCTTTAGTCTGGGGACGTGGTGTGGTAGCAAAGAGAGTGTGGTGCAAAATGCTGGCTCAGAACTGCTGCCACGACAGCCAGTGTAACTTAGAGCAGCCTCAACAGTGCTCTAAGTTTTATGTCAGGTGCTATTTCAGGCACCAGCCAGCCGAAGCTTGGGGGAACAAAAGGGTGACTTCAAGCCCCCTTTTCCCATCCCTCTCTGCTGAGCCAAGTGAAAACTTGGCACTGCTGAGAATTCAGACCCAGGCATAAGGCAATGGAGAACCCCAATCTTTCTTCTGCTGTGGAGAGTTGGTAAAACTCAAAGCCCAGATGGCACCGTTATTAAGCCCATTATTTTTTTCTCTTTGCTATTTAAAAATAATGAGATGCAAAACCAATATGAGTGCAGCAGTAATGTTGTATGGTTCGGACACACAAGTTAAATTTCCTGTGACAACACGAACTTGATCAACTTGCATGTGTAGAGCATATTTCTCCTCTTCCTGTTTTTCTTGTTGTATTTCAAAATTTACCCCCCAGGGTTCTTTGTGGCATGTAATGCGGCTTGTATTAAACACGCCACAAACCCAAACTTACAGGAATGGGCCAGAACTTGACAGCTTACAGGAGTGGCCGCTAGAGGGATCGGGGCTGAATTTAGAGGGCACAATTTTCAAAAGCATCAAAGTGACTTAAGTGCACTGGGAAATTTTACCTCTAGTCTTCCTTATGAATTAATTTTTTATTTTATTTTTTTTTAAAGGGAGCTGTAGCCTGTTTTCCACAGAGTCAGTCTGAGTTCAAGCCAATGCCGTAGGGCATTTCAGGCTGCTGTCCTGTCTGATCCAGCCCAGGGGACAATATCTGATGCTTCCAGGAAAAGCAAGAACCCGCTGTAACATACATGGCTAGTTTTAACATGCTGTAAATGCAGGTGGGGAATTAATTACTGACCTCGGTGGCATTCAGACTATGTCCTGAAGCATGGGATTGGGCCAGAGGGACAGCTAGCGCTGGCCACAGTGTCTAGGGTCTCGGAGTGGGAAGTTCCATGGAGAATTCCACTGGGTGGGAGACTCAGCTGTGAAGGGAGGGGGCGGGCAGGAGCATCTCATAAACCCAAGATTGGAATAACTGAAGTAATGTTCCTTTTACACAGAGCCTCAGCTCTCTGGAACCTCTGCAAATGCTTTAGCCACGTGTTTAACTCCATCCGTAGGAGTAGCCTTGGATCGCAGTGGGAGGGCTCAGGTGCGTAAGTGTTTGCAGGATGGGCGCTCAGGGCAGTCCCTGACGCCAGGGCAAAGTGGATGTGACGTGCCACTGTCTGGATTTGGGAGCCTGCCTGCACACCAAACTCACTAGGCACTGGGTGCATGACTTCAAGGCGCTGGGCCGGGGAAAATCAGCCCCGGGTGGTTATTTCGAGTAGAAAACCAGAGCCACTTCTGGGGTCTTTCAGCTTCTAATGCCCTTTCCCTTCTGCAGCTGGATTTCATCCTATGATAAAATCCCTCTCAAATGCCAAGTCAGTGCCATAAATCACTGGCCTGGGTGCAGGAATCAGTAGGTGACGTTCTCTGGCCTGGGTTATGCCAGGGCTCAGACTAAATTATTCTTCCCAAAACTTTTAAAAGCTGAGCCCCCTCCTCAAGGTAAAGAAACCAATCGTGCCCCTCACCCGTCAGCAATGTGTTAGCGACCCCACCCCCCATTTTCATGGATACGTCTTCAAACCCCACCCTTCCCACCATGGCTAGCCCTTCCCCACGCTTCAGGAGATGCTGAAGGAGATGATCCTAACCATCCCCTCTAAACTTAAGACTTGAGGGATCCCATCATGGAGCATCTTAAAAATCACAGTTTCCAGACTCTGGAACAGGGCATGATAAATGGGAATGAGGATATGGAGGTAGACATCACCATATCTGAGGTAGAAGCGAAACTCAAACAGCGTAATGGGACTAAATCGGGGTCCCAGATAATCTTCATCCAAGAATATTAAAAGAATTGGCACAAGAAATTGCAAGCCCATTAGCAAGAATTTTTAATGAATCTGTAAACTCAGGGGTTGTACCGTATGATTGGAGAATTGCTAACATAGTTCCTATTTTTAAGAAAGGGAAAAAAAGTGATCCAAGTAATTATAGGCCTGTTAGTTTGACATCTGTAGTCTGCAAGGTCTTGGAAAAAATTTTGAAGGAGAAGGTAGTTAAGGACATTGAAGTCAATGGTAAATGGGACAAAATACAACATGGTTTTACAAAAGGTAGATCGTGCCAAACCAACCTGATCTCCTTCTTTGAGAGAGTAACAGATTTTTTAGATAAAGGAAACGCAGTGGATCTAATTTACTTAGATTTTAGTAAGGCGTTTGATACTGTGCCACATGGGGAATTATTAGTTAAATTGGATAAGATGGGCATCAATAGGAAAATTGAAAGGTGGATAGGGAATTGGTTAAAGGGGAGACTACAACGGGTCCTACTGAAAGGTGAACTGTCAGGCTGGAGGGAGGTTACCAGTGGAGTTCCTCAAGGATCAGTTTTGGGACCAATCTTATTTAATCTTTTTATTGCTGACCTGGGCACAAAAAGTGGGAGTGTGCTAATAAAGTTTGCAGATGATACAAAGCTGGGAGGTATTGCTAATTTAGAGAAGGACAGGGATACCCTACAGGAGGATCTGGATGATCTTGTAAACTGGAGTAATAGGAATAGGATGAAATTTAATAGTGAGAAGTGTAAGGTCATGCATTTAGGGATTAATAACAAGAATTTTAGTTATAAGCTAGGGACGCATCAACTAGAAGTAACGGAGGAGGAAAAGGACCTTGGAGTATTGGTTGATCATAGGATGACTATGAGCTGCCAATGTGATATGGCTGTGAAAAAAGCTAATGTCGTCTTGGGATGCATCAGGAGAGGTATTTCCAGGAGGGATAAGGAGGTTTTAGTACCGTTATATAAGGCACTGGTGAGACCTCACCTGGAATACTGTGTGCAGTTCTGGTCTCCCATGTTTAAGAAGGATGAATTCAAACTGGAACAGGTACAGAGAAGGGCTACTAGGATGATCCGAGGAATGGAAAACTTGTCTTATGAAAGGAGACTCAGGGAGCTTGGCTTGTTTAGCCTAACTAAAAGAAGGTTGAGGGGAGATATGATTGCTCTCTATAAATATATCAGAGGGATAAATACCAGAGAGGGAGAGGAATTATTTAAACTCAGTACCAATGTGGACACAAGAACAAATGGATATAAACTGGCCACTAGGAAATTTAGATTAGAAATTAGACGAAGGTTTCTAACCATCAGAGGAGTGAAGTTTTGGAATAGCCTTCCGAGGGATGTAGTGGGGGCAAAAGATCTATCTTGCTTTAAGATTAAACTCGATAAGTTTATGGAGGAGATGGTATGATGGGATAACATGGTTTTGGTAATTAAATATTCATGGTAAATAGGCCCAATGGCCTGTGATGGGTTTTTAGATGGGGTAAGATCCAAGTTACCCGGGAAAGAATTTTCTGTAGTATCTGGCTGATGAATCTTGCCCATATGCTCAGGGTTTAGCTGATCGCCATATTTGGGGTCGGGAAGGAATTTTCCTCCAGGGCAGATTGGAAGGCCCTGGAGGTTTTTCGCCTTCCTCTGTAGCATGGGGCACGGGTCACTTGCTGGAGGATTCTCTGCTCCTTGAGGTCTTCAAACTACAATTTGAGGACTTCAATAGCACAGATATAGGTGTGAGGTCTTTTTTAGGAGTGGTGGGTGAAATTCTGTGGCCTGCATTGTGCAGGAGGTCAGACTAGATGATCATAATGGTCCCTTCTGGCCTAAATATCTATGAATCTATGAATCTATAAGTACAGAAAAGGATGAGAAAAATGATGAGGGACGTGGAGCAGCTTCTGTATGAGGAGAGATTAATAAGACTGGGACTTTTCACCTTGGAAAAGAGATGACTAATGGGGGATACGATAGAGGTGTATAAAATCATGACTGATGTGGAGAAAGTAAATCAGGAAGTGTTGTTTACTCTTTCTCATAAGACAAGAACCAGGGGTCACCCAATGAAATTAATAGGCAGCAGGTTTAAAAGAAACAAAAGGAAGTATTTCTACACACAATGGAGAGTCAACCTGTGGAACTCCTTGCCAGAGGATGTTGTGAAGGCCAAGACTATAACAGGGTTCAAAAAAGAACTAGATAAGTTCATGGAGGACAGGTCCCCCAACTGCTATTAGCTAGCATGGGCAGGGATGGTTTCCCTAGTCTATATTTTCAAGAAGCTGGGAATGGGTGACAGGGGATGGATCACTTGATTACCAGAGCTCCTCTGATTCTGGGTTTTTTTTTTTTTTTTTTAAAATCTCTCCACAATTTTGGTTGCAACTGAAACTTCTAGTTAAAGCGATCAGTGGAGGGGGGGGCGGGGTCTGGACGCTCTGTCGCCTTGCGCTTTGTTTGTGTCACCTTTACACTGATGCAAAGTGAGCAAGAAATACCAAAAGAACTGCAGGCACTAGTGTAAATGACACACACCAGGATCAGGGTAAGGCTGGATTGGGGCCCAGAACTCTTCCCTCACCCACCCATCACGGCACAAGGAGTTTGATCCTGGGCCTCATGCCAACTGCCCATAAGGGGCAGCTTAGAAATTCTTCGGTTGTACAAAGCTGGTGTGTCTCCCTATGTCACCTGCCTCCTCCCAGTCTTTAGTCTGGGGACGTGGTGTGGTAGCAAAGAGAGTGTGGTGCAAAATGCTGGCTCAGAACTGCTGCCACGACAGCCAGTGTAACTTAGAGCAGCCTCAACAGTGCTCTAAGTTTTATGTCAGGTGCTATTTCAGGCACCAGCCAGCCGAAGCTTGGGGGAACAAAAGGGTGACTTCAAGCCCCCTTTTCCCATCCCTCTCTGCTGAGCCAAGTGAAAACTTGGCACTGCTGAGAATTCAGACCCAGGCATAAGGCAATGGAGAACCCCAATCTTTCTTCTGCTGTGGAGAGTTGGTAAAACTCAAAGCCCAGATGGCACCGTTATTAAGCCCATTATTTTTTTCTCTTTGCTATTTAAAAATAATGAGATGCAAAACCAATATGAGTGCAGCAGTAATGTTGTATGGTTCGGACACACAAGTTAAATTTCCTGTGACAACACGAACTTGATCAACTTGCATGTGTAGAGCATATTTCTCCTCTTCCTGTTTTTCTTGTTGTATTTCAAAATTTACCCCCCAGGGTTCTTTGTGGCATGTAATGCGGCTTGTATTAAACACGCCACAAACCCAAACTTACAGGAATGGGCCAGAACTTGACAGCTTACAGGAGTGGCCGCTAGAGGGATCGGGGCTGAATTTAGAGGGCACAATTTTCAAAAGCATCAAAGTGACTTAAGTGCACTGGGAAATTTTACCTCTAGTCTTCCTTATGAATTAATTTTTTATTTTATTTTTTTTTAAAGGGAGCTGTAGCCTGTTTTCCACAGAGTCAGTCTGAGTTCAAGCCAATGCCGTAGGGCATTTCAGGCTGCTGTCCTGTCTGATCCAGCCCAGGGGACAATATCTGATGCTTCCAGGAAAAGCAAGAACCCGCTGTAACATACATGGCTAGTTTTAACATGCTGTAAATGCAGGTGGGGAATTAATTACTGACCTCGGTGGCATTCAGACTATGTCCTGAAGCATGGGATTGGGCCAGAGGGACAGCTAGCGCTGGCCACAGTGTCTAGGGTCTCGGAGTGGGAAGTTCCATGGAGAATTCCACTGGGTGGGAGACTCAGCTGTGAAGGGAGGGGGCGGGCAGGAGCATCTCATAAACCCAAGATTGGAATAACTGAAGTAATGTTCCTTTTACACAGAGCCTCAGCTCTCTGGAACCTCTGCAAATGCTTTAGCCACGTGTTTAACTCCATCCGTAGGAGTAGCCTTGGATCGCAGTGGGAGGGCTCAGGTGCGTAAGTGTTTGCAGGATGGGCGCTCAGGGCAGTCCCTGACGCCAGGGCAAAGTGGATGTGACGTGCCACTGTCTGGATTTGGGAGCCTGCCTGCACACCAAACTCACTAGGCACTGGGTGCATGACTTCAAGGCGCTGGGCCGGGGAAAATCAGCCCCGGGTGGTTATTTCGAGTAGAAAACCAGAGCCACTTCTGGGGTCTTTCAGCTTCTAATGCCCTTTCCCTTCTGCAGCTGGATTTCATCCTATGATAAAATCCCTCTCAATGCCAAGTCAGTGCCATAAATCACTGGCCTGGGTGCAGGAATCAGTAGGTGACGTTCTCTGGCCTGGGTTATGCCAGGGCTCAGACTAAATTATTCTTCCCAAAACTTTTAAAAGCTGAGCCCCCTCCTCAAGGTAAAGAAACCAATCGTGCCCCTCACCCGTCAGCAATGTGTTAGCGACCCCACCCCCCATTTTCATGGATACGTCTTCAAACCCCACCCTTCCCACCATGGCTAGCCCTTCCCCACGCTTCAGGAGATGCTGAAGGAGATGATCCTAACCATCCCCTCTAAACTTAAGACTTGAGGGATCCCATCATGGAGCATCTTAAAAATCACAGTTTCCAGACTCTGGAACAGGGCATGATAAATGGGAATGAGGATATGGAGGTAGACATCACCATATCTGAGGTAGAAGCGAAACTCAAACAGCGTAATGGGACTAAATCGGGGGGCCCAGATAATCTTCATCCAAGAATATTAAAAGAATTGGCACAAGAAATTGCAAGCCCATTAGCAAGAATTTTTAATGAATCTGTAAACTCAGGGGTTGTACCGTATGATTGGAGAATTGCTAACATAGTTCCTATTTTTAAGAAAGGGAAAAAAAGTGATCCAAGTAATTATAGGCCTGTTAGTTTGACATCTGTAGTCTGCAAGGTCTTGGAAAAAATTTTGAAGGAGAAGGTAGTTAAGGACATTGAAGTCAATGGTAAATGGGACAAAATACAACATGGTTTTACAAAAGGTAGATCGTGCCAAACCAACCTGATCTCCTTCTTTGAGAGAGTAACAGATGTTTTAGATAAAGGAAACGCAGTGGATCTAATTTACTTAGATTTTAGTAAGGCGTTTGATACTGTGCCACATGGGGAATTATTAGTTAAATTGGATAAGATGGGCATCAATAGGAAAATTGAAAGGTGGATAGGGAATTGGTTAAAGGGGAGACTACAACGGGTCCTACTGAAAGGTGAACTGTCAGGCTGGAGGGAGGTTACCAGTGGAGTTCCTCAAGGATCAGTTTTGGGACCAATCTTATTTAATCTTTTTATTGCTGACCTGGGCACAAAAAGTGGGAGTGTGCTAATAAAGTTTGCAGATGATACAAAGCTGGGAGGTATTGCTAATTTAGAGAAGGACAGGGATACCCTACAGGAGGATCTGGATGATCTTGTAAACTGGAGTAATAGGAATAGGATGAAATTTAATAGTGAGAAGTGTAAGGTCATGCATTTAGGGATTAATAACAAGAATTTTAGTTATAAGCTAGGGACGCATCAACTAGAAGTAACGGAGGAGGAAAAGGACCTTGGAGTATTGGTTGATCATAGGATGACTATGAGCTGCCAATGTGATATGGCTGTGAAAAAAGCTAATGTCGTCTTGGGATGCATCAGGAGAGGTATTTCCAGGAGGGATAAGGAGGTTTTAGTACCGTTATATAAGGCACTGGTGAGACCTCACCTGGAATACTGTGTGCAGTTCTGGTCTCCCATGTTTAAGAAGGATGAATTCAAACTGGAACAGGTACAGAGAAGGGCTACTAGGATGATCCGAGGAATGGAAAACTTGTCTTATGAAAGGAGACTCAGGGAGCTTGGCTTGTTTAGCCTAACTAAAAGAAGGTTGAGGGGAGATATGATTGCTCTCTATAAATATATCAGAGGGATAAATACCAGAGAGGGAGAGGAATTATTTAAACTCAGTACCAATGTGGACACAAGAACAAATGGATATAAACTGGCCACTAGGAAATTTAGATTAGAAATTAGACAAAGGTTTCTAACCATCAGAGGAGTGAAGTTTTGGAATAGCCTTCCGAGGGAAGTAGTGGGGGCAAAAGATCTATCTTGC
This sequence comes from Lepidochelys kempii, assembly GCF_965140285.1. Classification (NCBI taxonomy): domain Eukaryota; kingdom Metazoa; phylum Chordata; order Testudines; family Cheloniidae; genus Lepidochelys; species Lepidochelys kempii. The sequence goes on from NW_027621929.1 coordinate 44,293, forward strand.
TTTAAGATTAAACTCGATAAGTTTATGGAGGAGATGGTATGATGGGATAACATGGTTTTGGTAATTAAATATTCATGGTAAATAGGCCCAATGGCCTGTGATGGGTTTTTAGATGGGGTAAGATCCAAGTTACCCGGGAAAGAATTTTCTGTAGTATCTGGCTGATGAATCTTGCCCATATGCTCAGGGTTTAGCTGATCGCCATATTTGGGGTCGGGAAGGAATTTTCCTCCAGGGCAGATTGGAAGGCCCTGGAGGTTTTTCGCCTTCCTCTGTAGCATGGGGCACGGGTCACTTGCTGGAGGATTCTCTGCTCCTTGAGGTCTTCAAACTACAATTTGAGGACTTCAATAGCACAGATATAGGTGTGAGGTCTTTTTTAGGAGTGGTGGGTGAAATTCTGTGGCCTGCATTGTGCAGGAGGTCAGACTAGATGATCATAATGGTCCCTTCTGGCCTAAATATCTATGAATCTATGAATCTATAAGTACAGAAAAGGATGAGAAAAATGATGAGGGACGTGGAGCAGCTTCTGTATGAGGAGAGATTAATAAGACTGGGACTTTTCACCTTGGAAAAGAGATGACTAATGGGGGATACGATAGAGGTGTATAAAATCATGACTGATGTGGAGAAAGTAAATCAGGAAGTGTTGTTTACTCTTTCTCATAAGACAAGAACCAGGGGTCACCCAATGAAATTAATAGGCAGCAGGTTTAAAAGAAACAAAAGGAAGTATTTCTACACACAATGGAGAGTCAACCTGTGGAACTCCTTGCCAGAGGATGTTGTGAAGGCCAAGACTATAACAGGGTTCAAAAAAGAACTAGATAAGTTCATGGAGGACAGGTCCCCCAACTGCTATTAGCTAGCATGGGCAGGGATGGTTTCCCTAGTCTATATTTTCAAGAAGCTGGGAATGGGTGACAGGGGATGGATCACTTGATTACCAGAGCTCCTCTGATTCTGGGTTTTTTTTTTTTTTTTTTAAAATCTCTCCACAATTTTGGTTGCAACTGAAACTTCTAGTTAAAGCGATCAGTGGAGGGGGGGGCGGGGTCTGGACGCTCTGTCGCCTTGCGCTTTGTTTGTGTCACCTTTACACTGATGCAAAGTGAGCAAGAAATACCAAAAGAACTGCAGGCACTAGTGTAAATGACACACACCAGGATCAGGGTAAGGCTGGATTGGGGCCCAGAACTCTTCCCTCACCCACCCATCACGGCACAAGGAGTTTGATCCTGGGCCTCATGCCAACTGCCCATAAGGGGCAGCTTAGAAATTCTTCGGTTGTACAAAGCTGGTGTGTCTCCCTATGTCACCTGCCTCCTCCCAGTCTTTAGTCTGGGGACGTGGTGTGGTAGCAAAGAGAGTGTGGTGCAAAATGCTGGCTCAGAACTGCTGCCACGACAGCCAGTGTAACTTAGAGCAGCCTCAACAGTGCTCTAAGTTTTATGTCAGGTGCTATTTCAGGCACCAGCCAGCCGAAGCTTGGGGGAACAAAAGGGTGACTTCAAGCCCCCTTTTCCCATCCCTCTCTGCTGAGCCAAGTGAAAACTTGGCACTGCTGAGAATTCAGACCCAGGCATAAGGCAATGGAGAACCCCAATCTTTCTTCTGCTGTGGAGAGTTGGTAAAACTCAAAGCCCAGATGGCACCGTTATTAAGCCCATTATTTTTTTCTCTTTGCTATTTAAAAATAATGAGATGCAAAACCAATATGAGTGCAGCAGTAATGTTGTATGGTTCGGACACACAAGTTAAATTTCCTGTGACAACACGAACTTGATCAACTTGCATGTGTAGAGCATATTTCTCCTCTTCCTGTTTTTCTTGTTGTATTTCAAAATTTACCCCCCAGGGTTCTTTGTGGCATGTAATGCGGCTTGTATTAAACACGCCACAAACCCAAACTTACAGGAATGGGCCAGAACTTGACAGCTTACAGGAGTGGCCGCTAGAGGGATCGGGGCTGAATTTAGAGGGCACAATTTTCAAAAGCATCAAAGTGACTTAAGTGCACTGGGAAATTTTACCTCTAGTCTTCCTTATGAATTAATTTTTTATTTTATTTTTTTTTAAAGGGAGCTGTAGCCTGTTTTCCACAGAGTCAGTCTGAGTTCAAGCCAATGCCGTAGGGCATTTCAGGCTGCTGTCCTGTCTGATCCAGCCCAGGGGACAATATCTGATGCTTCCAGGAAAAGCAAGAACCCGCTGTAACATACATGGCTAGTTTTAACATGCTGTAAATGCAGGTGGGGAATTAATTACTGACCTCGGTGGCATTCAGACTATGTCCTGAAGCATGGGATTGGGCCAGAGGGACAGCTAGCGCTGGCCACAGTGTCTAGGGTCTCGGAGTGGGAAGTTCCATGGAGAATTCCACTGGGTGGGAGACTCAGCTGTGAAGGGAGGGGGCGGGCAGGAGCATCTCATAAACCCAAGATTGGAATAACTGAAGTAATGTTCCTTTTACACAGAGCCTCAGCTCTCTGGAACCTCTGCAAATGCTTTAGCCACGTGTTTAACTCCATCCGTAGGAGTAGCCTTGGATCGCAGTGGGAGGGCTCAGGTGCGTAAGTGTTTGCAGGATGGGCGCTCAGGGCAGTCCCTGACGCCAGGGCAAAGTGGATGTGACGTGCCACTGTCTGGATTTGGGAGCCTGCCTGCACACCAAACTCACTAGGCACTGGGTGCATGACTTCAAGGCGCTGGGCCGGGGAAAATCAGCCCCGGGTGGTTATTTCGAGTAGAAAACCAGAGCCACTTCTGGGGTCTTTCAGCTTCTAATGCCCTTTCCCTTCTGCAGCTGGATTTCATCCTATGATAAAATCCCTCTCAAATGCCAAGTCAGTGCCATAAATCACTGGCCTGGGTGCAGGAATCAGTAGGTGACGTTCTCTGGCCTGGGTTATGCCAGGGCTCAGACTAAATTATTCTTCCCAAAACTTTTAAAAGCTGAGCCCCCTCCTCAAGGTAAAGAAACCAATCGTGCCCCTCACCCGTCAGCAATGTGTTAGCGACCCCACCCCCCATTTTCATGGATACGTCTTCAAACCCCACCCTTCCCACCATGGCTAGCCCTTCCCCACGCTTCAGGAGATGCTGAAGGAGATGATCCTAACCATCCCCTCTAAACTTAAGACTTGAGGGATCCCATCATGGAGCATCTTAAAAATCACAGTTTCCAGACTCTGGAACAGGGCATGATAAATGGGAATGAGGATATGGAGGTAGACATCACCATATCTGAGGTAGAAGCGAAACTCAAACAGCGTAATGGGACTAAATCGGGGGGCCCAGATAATCTTCATCCAAGAATATTAAAAGAATTGGCACAAGAAATTGCAAGCCCATTAGCAAGAATTTTTAATGAATCTGTAAACTCAGGGGTTGTACCGTATGATTGGAGAATTGCTAACATAGTTCCTATTTTTAAGAAAGGGAAAAAAAGTGATCCAAGTAATTATAGGCCTGTTAGTTTGACATCTGTAGTCTGCAAGGTCTTGGAAAAAATTTTGAAGGAGAAGGTAGTTAAGGACATTGAAGTCAATGGTAAATGGGACAAAATACAACATGGTTTTACAAAAGGTAGATCGTGCCAAACCAACCTGATCTCCTTCTTTGAGAGAGTAACAGATTTTTTAGATAAAGGAAACGCAGTGGATCTAATTTACTTAGATTTTAGTAAGGCGTTTGATACTGTGCCACATGGGGAATTATTAGTTAAATTGGATAAGATGGGCATCAATAGGAAAATTGAAAGGTGGATAGGGAATTGGTTAAAGGGGAGACTACAACGGGTCCTACTGAAAGGTGAACTGTCAGGCTGGAGGGAGGTTACCAGTGGAGTTCCTCAAGGATCAGTTTTGGGACCAATCTTATTTAATCTTTTTATTGCTGACCTGGGCACAAAAAGTGGGAGTGTGCTAATAAAGTTTGCAGATGATACAAAGCTGGGAGGTATTGCTAATTTAGAGAAGGACAGGGATACCCTACAGGAGGATCTGGATGATCTTGTAAACTGGAGTAATAGGAATAGGATGAAATTTAATAGTGAGAAGTGTAAGGTCATGCATTTAGGGATTAATAACAAGAATTTTAGTTATAAGCTAGGGACGCATCAACTAGAAGTAACGGAGGAGGAAAAGGACCTTGGAGTATTGGTTGATCATAGGATGACTATGAGCTGCCAATGTGATATGGCTGTGAAAAAAGCTAATGTCGTCTTGGGATGCATCAGGAGAGGTATTTCCAGGAGGGATAAGGAGGTTTTAGTACCGTTATATAAGGCACTGGTGAGACCTCACCTGGAATACTGTGTGCAGTTCTGGTCTCCCATGTTTAAGAAGGATGAATTCAAACTGGAACAGGTACAGAGAAGGGCTACTAGGATGATCCGAGGAATGGAAAACTTGTCTTATGAAAGGAGACTCAGGGAGCTTGGCTTGTTTAGCCTAACTAAAAGAAGGTTGAGGGGAGATATGATTGCTCTCTATAAATATATCAGAGGGATAAATACCAGAGAGGGAGAGGAATTATTTAAACTCAGTACCAATGTGGACACAAGAACAAATGGATATAAACTGGCCACTAGGAAATTTAGATTAGAAATTAGACGAAGGTTTCTAACCATCAGAGGAGTGAAGTTTTGGAATAGCCTTCCGAGGGATGTAGTGGGGGCAAAAGATCTATCTTGCTTTAAGATTAAACTCGATAAGTTTATGGAGGAGATGGTATGATGGGATAACATGGTTTTGGTAATTAAATATTCATGGTAAATAGGCCCAATGGCCTGTGATGGGTTTTTAGATGGGGTAAGATCCAAGTTACCCGGGAAAGAATTTTCTGTAGTATCTGGCTGATGAATCTTGCCCATATGCTCAGGGTTTAGCTGATCGCCATATTTGGGGTCGGGAAGGAATTTTCCTCCAGGGCAGATTGGAAGGCCCTGGAGGTTTTTCGCCTTCCTCTGTAGCATGGGGCACGGGTCACTTGCTGGAGGATTCTCTGCTCCTTGAGGTCTTCAAACTACAATTTGAGGACTTCAATAGCACAGATATAGGTGTGAGGTCTTTTTTAGGAGTGGTGGGTGAAATTCTGTGGCCTGCATTGTGCAGGAGGTCAGACTAGATGATCATAATGGTCCCTTCTGGCCTAAATATCTATGAATCTATGAATCTATAAGTACAGAAAAGGATGAGAAAAATGATGAGGGACGTGGAGCAGCTTCTGTATGAGGAGAGATTAATAAGACTGGGACTTTTCACCTTGGAAAAGAGATGACTAATGGGGGATACGATAGAGGTGTATAAAATCATGACTGATGTGGAGAAAGTAAATCAGGAAGTGTTGTTTACTCTTTCTCATAAGACAAGAACCAGGGGTCACCCAATGAAATTAATAGGCAGCAGGTTTAAAAGAAACAAAAGGAAGTATTTCTACACACAATGGAGAGTCAACCTGTGGAACTCCTTGCCAGAGGATGTTGTGAAGGCCAAGACTATAACAGGGTTCAAAAAAGAACTAGATAAGTTCATGGAGGACAGGTCCCCCAACTGCTATTAGCTAGCATGGGCAGGGATGGTTTCCCTAGTCTATATTTTCAAGAAGCTGGGAATGGGTGACAGGGGATGGATCACTTGATTACCAGAGCTCCTATGATTCTGGGTTTTTGTTTTTTTTTTTTTAAAATCTCTCCACAATTTTGGTTGCAACTGAAACTTCTAGTTAAAGCGATCAGTGGAGGGGGGGGCGGGGTCTGGACGCTCTGTCGCCTTGCGCTTTGTTTGTGTCACCTTTACACTGATGCAAAGTGAGCAAGAAATACCAAAAGAACTGCAGGCACTAGTGTAAATGACACACACCAGGATCAGGGTAAGGCTGGATTGGGGCCCAGAACTCTTCCCTCACCCACCCATCACGGCACAAGGAGTTTGATCCTGGGCCTCATGCCAACTGCCCATAAGGGGCAGCTTAGAAATTCTTCGGTTGTACAAAGCTGGTGTGTCTCCCTATGTCACCTGCCTCCTCCCAGTCTTTAGTCTGGGGACGTGGTGTGGTAGCAAAGAGAGTGTGGTGCAAAATGCTGGCTCAGAACTGCTGCCACGACAGCCAGTGTAACTTAGAGCAGCCTCAACAGTGCTCTAAGTTTTATGTCAGGTGCTATTTCAGGCACCAGCCAGCCGAAGCTTGGGGGAACAAAAGGGTGACTTCAAGCCCCCTTTTCCCATCCCTCTCTGCTGAGCCAAGTGAAAACTTGGCACTGCTGAGAATTCAGACCCAGGCATAAGGCAATGGAGAACCCCAATCTTTCTTCTGCTGTGGAGAGTTGGTAAAACTCAAAGCCCAGATGGCACCGTTATTAAGCCCATTATTTTTTTCTCTTTGCTATTTAAAAATAATGAGATGCAAAACCAATATGAGTGCAGCAGTAATGTTGTATGGTTCGGACACACAAGTTAAATTTCCTGTGACAACACGAACTTGATCAACTTGCATGTGTAGAGCATATTTCTCCTCTTCCTGTTTTTCTTGTTGTATTTCAAAATTTACCCCCCAGGGTTCTTTGTGGCATGTAATGCGGCTTGTATTAAACACGCCACAAACCCAAACTTACAGGAATGGGCCAGAACTTGACAGCTTACAGGAGTGGCCGCTAGAGGGATCGGGGCTGAATTTAGAGGGCACAATTTTCAAAAGCATCAAAGTGACTTAAGTGCACTGGGAAATTTTACCTCTAGTCTTCCTTATGAATTAATTTTTTATTTTATTTTTTTTTAAAGGGAGCTGTAGCCTGTTTTCCACAGAGTCAGTCTGAGTTCAAGCCAATGCCGTAGGGCATTTCAGGCTGCTGTCCTGTCTGATCCAGCCCAGGGGACAATATCTGATGCTTCCAGGAAAAGCAAGAACCCGCTGTAACATACATGGCTAGTTTTAACATGCTGTAAATGCAGGTGGGGAATTAATTACTGACCTCGGTGGCATTCAGACTATGTCCTGAAGCATGGGATTGGGCCAGAGGGACAGCTAGCGCTGGCCACAGTGTCTAGGGTCTCGGAGTGGGAAGTTCCATGGAGAATTCCACTGGGTGGGAGACTCAGCTGTGAAGGGAGGGGGCGGGCAGGAGCATCTCATAAACCCAAGATTGGAATAACTGAAGTAATGTTCCTTTTACACAGAGCCTCAGCTCTCTGGAACCTCTGCAAATGCTTTAGCCACGTGTTTAACTCCATCCGTAGGAGTAGCCTTGGATCGCAGTGGGAGGGCTCAGGTGCGTAAGTGTTTGCAGGATGGGCGCTCAGGGCAGTCCCTGACGCCAGGGCAAAGTGGATGTGACGTGCCACTGTCTGGATTTGGGAGCCTGCCTGCACACCAAACTCACTAGGCACTGGGTGCATGACTTCAAGGCGCTGGGCCGGGGAAAATCAGCCCCGGGTGGTTATTTCGAGTAGAAAACCAGAGCCACTTCTGGGGTCTTTCAGCTTCTAATGCCCTTTCCCTTCTGCAGCTGGATTTCATCCTATGATAAAATCCCTCTCAATGCCAAGTCAGTGCCATAAATCACTGGCCTGGGTGCAGGAATCAGTAGGTGACGTTCTCTGGCCTGGGTTATGCCAGGGCTCAGACTAAATTATTCTTCCCAAAACTTTTAAAAGCTGAGCCCCCTCCTCAAGGTAAAGAAACCAATCGTGCCCCTCACCCGTCAGCAATGTGTTAGCGACCCCACCCCCCATTTTCATGGATACGTCTTCAAACCCCACCCTTCCCACCATGGCTAGCCCTTCCCCACGCTTCAGGAGATGCTGAAGGAGATGATCCTAACCATCCCCTCTAAACTTAAGACTTGAGGGATCCCATCATGGAGCATCTTAAAAATCACAGTTTCCAGACTCTGGAACAGGGCATGATAAATGGGAATGAGGATATGGAGGTAGACATCACCATATCTGAGGTAGAAGCGAAACTCAAACAGCTTAATGGGACTAAATCGGGGGGCCCAGATAATCTTCATCCAAGAATATTAAAAGAATTGGCACAAGAAATTGCAAGCCCATTAGCAAGAATTTTTAATGAATCTGTAAACTCAGGGGTTGTACCGTATGATTGGAGAATTGCTAACATAGTTCCTATTTTTAAGAAAGGGAAAAAAAGTGATCCAAGTAATTATAGGCCTGTTAGTTTGACATCTGTAGTCTGCAAGGTCTTGGAAAAAATTTTGAAGGAGAAGGTAGTTAAGGACATTGAAGTCAATGGTAAATGGGACAAAATACAACATGGTTTTACAAAAGGTAGATCGTGCCAAACCAACCTGATCTCCTTCTTTGAGAGAGTAACAGATTTTTTAGATAAAGGAAACGCAGTGGATCTAATTTACTTAGATTTTAGTAAGGCGTTTGATACTGTGCCACATGGGGAATTATTAGTTAAATTGGATAAGATGGGCATCAATAGGAAAATTGAAAGGTGGATAGGGAATTGGTTAAAGGGGAGACTACAACGGGTCCTACTGAAAGGTGAACTGTCAGGCTGGAGGGAGGTTACCAGTGGAGTTCCTCAAGGATCAGTTTTGGGACCAATCTTATTTAATCTTTTTATTGCTGACCTGGGCACAAAAAGTGGGAGTGTGCTAATAAAGTTTGCAGATGATACAAAGCTGGGAGGTATTGCTAATTTAGAGAAGGACAGGGATACCCTACAGGAGGATCTGGATGATCTTGTAAACTGGAGTAATAGGAATAGGATGAAATTTAATAGTGAGAAGTGTAAGGTCATGCATTTAGGGATTAATAACAAGAATTTTAGTTATAAGCTAGGGACGCATCAACTAGAAGTAACGGAGGAGGAAAAGGACCTTGGAGTATTGGTTGATCATAGGATGACTATGAGCTGCCAATGTGATATGGCTGTGAAAAAAGCTAATGTCGTCTTGGGATGCATCAGGAGAGGTATTTCCAGGAGGGATAAGGAGGTTTTAGTACCGTTATATAAGGCACTGGTGAGACCTCACCTGGAATACTGTGTGCAGTTCTGGTCTCCCATGTTTAAGAAGGATGAATTCAAACTGGAACAGGTACAGAGAAGGGCTACTAGGATGATCCGAGGAATGGAAAACTTGTCTTATGAAAGGAGACTCAGGGAGCTTGGCTTGTTTAGCCTAACTAAAAGAAGGTTGAGGGGAGATATGATTGCTCTCTATAAATATATCAGAGGGATAAATACCAGAGAGGGAGAGGAATTATTTAAACTCAGTACCAATGTGGACACAAGAACAAATGGATATAAACTGGCCACTAGGAAATTTAGATTAGAAATTAGACGAAGGTTTCTAACCATCAGAGGAGTGAAGTTTTGGAATAGCCTTCCGAGGGATGTAGTGGGGGCAAAAGATCTATCTTGCTTTAAGATTAAACTCGATAAGTTTATGGAGGAGATGGTATGATGGGATAACATGGTTTTGGTAATTAAATATTCATGGTAAATAGGCCCAATGGCCTGTGATGGGTTTTTAGATGGGGTAAGATCCAAGTTACCCGGGAAAGAATTTTCTGTAGTATCTGGCTGATGAATCTTGCCCATATGCTCAGGGTTTAGCTGATCGCCATATTTGGGGTCGGGAAGGAATTTTCCTCCAGGGCAGATTGGAAGGCCCTGGAGGTTTTTCGCCTTCCTCTGTAGCATGGGGCACGGGTCACTTGCTGGAGGATTCTCTGCTCCTTGAGGTCTTCAAACTACAATTTGAGGACTTCAATAGCACAGATATAGGTGTGAGGTCTTTTTTAGGAGTGGTGGGTGAAATTCTGTGGCCTGCATTGTGCAGGAGGTCAGACTAGATGATCATAATGGTCCCTTCTGGCCTAAATATCTATGAATCTATGAATCTATAAGTACAGAAAAGGATGAGAAAAATGATGAGGGACGTGGAGCAGCTTCTGTATGAGGAGAGATTAATAAGACTGGGACTTTTCACCTTGGAAAAGAGATGACTAATGGGGGATACGATAGAGGTGTATAAAATCATGACTGATGTGGAGAAAGTAAATCAGGAAGTGTTGTTTACTCTTTCTCATAAGACAAGAACCAGGGGTCACCCAATGAAATTAATAGGCAGCAGGTTTAAAAGAAACAAAAGGAAGTATTTCTACACACAATGGAGAGTCAACCTGTGGAACTCCTTGCCAGAGGATGTTGTGAAGGCCAAGACTATAACAGGGTTCAAAAAAGAACTAGATAAGTTCATGGAGGACAGGTCCCCCAACTGCTATTAGCTAGCATGGGCAGGGATGGTTTCCCTAGTCTATATTTTCAAGAAGCTGGGAATGGGTGACAGGGGATGGATCACTTGATTACCAGAGCTCCTCTGATTCTGGGTTTTTTTTTTTTTTTTAAAATCTCTCCACAATTTTGGTTGCAACTGAAACTTCTAGTTAAAGCGATCAGTGGAGGGGGGGGCGGGGTCTGGACGCTCTGTCGCCTTGCGCTTTGTTTGTGTCACCTTTACACTGATGCAAAGTGAGCAAGAAATACCAAAAGAACTGCAGGCACTAGTGTAAATGACACACACCAGGATCAGGGTAAGGCTGGATTGGGGCCCAGAACTCTTCCCTCACCCACCCATCACGGCACAAGGAGTTTGATCCTGGGCCTCATGCCAACTGCCCATAAGGGGCAGCTTAGAAATTCTTCGGTTGTACAAAGCTGGTGTGTCTCCCTATGTCACCTGCCTCCTCCCAGTCTTTAGTCTGGGGACGTGGTGTGGTAGCAAAGAGAGTGTGGTGCAAAATGCTGGCTCAGAACTGCTGCCACGACAGCCAGTGTAACTTAGAGCAGCCTCAACAGTGCTCTAAGTTTTATGTCAGGTGCTATTTCAGGCACCAGCCAGCCGAAGCTTGGGGGAACAAAAGGGTGACTTCAAGCCCCCTTTTCCCATCCCTCTCTGCTGAGCCAAGTGAAAACTTGGCACTGCTGAGAATTCAGACCCAGGCATAAGGCAATGGAGAACCCCAATCTTTCTTCTGCTGTGGAGAGTTGGTAAAACTCAAAGCCCAGATGGCACCGTTATTAAGCCCATTATTTTTTTCTCTTTGCTATTTAAAAATAATGAGATGCAAAACCAATATGAGTGCAGCAGTAATGTTGTATGGTTCGGACACACAAGTTAAATTTCCTGTGACAACACGAACTTGATCAACTTGCATGTGTAGAGCATATTTCTCCTCTTCCTGTTTTTCTTGTTGTATTTCAAAATTTACCCCCCCGGGTTCTTTGTGGCATGTAATGCGGCTTGTATTAAACACGCCACAAACCCAAACTTACAGGAATGGGCCAGAACTTGACAGCTTACAGGAGTGGCCGCTAGAGGGATCGGGGCTGAATTTAGAGGGCACAATTTTCAAAAGCATCAAAGTGACTTAAGTGCACTGGGAAATTTTACCTCTAGTCTTCCTTATGAATTAATTTTTTATTTTATTTTTTTTTAAAGGGAGCTGTAGCCTGTTTTCCACAGAGTCAGTCTGAGTTCAAGCCAATGCCGTAGGGCATTTCAGGCTGCTGTCCTGTCTGATCCAGCCCAGGGGACAATATCTGATGCTTCCAGGAAAAGCAAGAACCCGCTGTAACATACATGGCTAGTTTTAACATGCTGTAAATGCAGGTGGGGAATTAATTACTGACCTCGGTGGCATTCAGACTATGTCCTGAAGCATGGGATTGGGCCAGAGGGACAGCTAGCGCTGGCCACAGTGTCTAGGGTCTCGGAGTGGGAAGTTCCATGGAGAATTCCACTGGGTGGGAGACTCAGCTGTGAAGGGAGGGGGCGGGCAGGAGCATCTCATAAACCCAAGATTGGAATAACTGAAGTAATGTTCCTTTTACACAGAGCCTCAGCTCTCTGGAACCTCTGCAAATGCTTTAGCCACGTGTTTAACTCCATCCGTAGGAGTAGCCTTGGATCGCAGTGGGAGGGCTCAGGTGCGTAAGTGTTTGCAGGATGGGCGCTCAGGGCAGTCCCTGACGCCAGGGCAAAGTGGATGTGACGTGCCACTGTCTGGATTTGGGAGCCTGCCTGCACACCAAACTCACTAGGCACTGGGTGCATGACTTCAAGGCGCTGGGCCGGGGAAAATCAGCCCCGGGTGGTTATTTCGAGTAGAAAACCAGAGCCACTTCTGGGGTCTTTCAGCTTCTAATGCCCTTTCCCTTCTGCAGCTGGATTTCATCCTATGATAAAATCCCTCTCAATGCCAAGTCAGTGCCATAAATCACTGGCCTGGGTGCAGGAATCAGTAGGTGACGTTCTCTGGCCTGGGTTATGCCAGGGCTCAGACTAAATTATTCTTCCCAAAACTTTTAAAAGCTGAGCCCCCTCCTCAAGGTAAAGAAACCAATCGTGCCCCTCACCCGTCAGCAATGTGTTAGCGACCCCACCCCCCATTTTCATGGATACGTCTTCAAACCCCACCCTTCCCACCATGGCTAGCCCTTCCCCACGCTTCAGGAGATGCTGAAGGAGATGATCCTAACCATCCCCTCTAAACTTAAGACTTGAGGGATCCCATCATGGAGCATCTTAAAAATCACAGTTTCCAGACTCTGGAACAGGGCATGATAAATGGGAATGAGGATATGGAGGTAGACATCACCATATCTGAGGTAGAAGCGAAACTCAAACAGCGTAATGGGACTAAATCGGGGGGCCCAGATAATCTTCATCCAAGAATATTAAAAGAATTGGCACAAGAAATTGCAAGCCCATTAGCAAGAATTTTTAATGAATCTGTAAACTCAGGGGTTGTACCGTATGATTGGAGAATTGCTAACATAGTTCCTATTTTTAAGAAAGGGAAAAAAAGTGATCCAAGTAATTATAGGCCTGTTAGTTTGACATCTGTAGTCTGCAAGGTCTTGGAAAAAATTTTGAAGGAGAAGGTAGTTAAGGACATTGAAGTCAATGGTAAATGGGACAAAATACAACATGGTTTTACAAAAGGTAGATCGTGCCAAACCAACCTGATCTCCTTCTTTGAGAGAGTAACAGATTTTTTAGATAAAGGAAACGCAGTGGATCTAATTTACTTAGATTTTAGTAAGGCGTTTGATACTGTGCCACATGGGGAATTATTAGTTAAATTGGATAAGATGGGCATCAATAGGAAAATTGAAAGGTGGATAGGGAATTGGTTAAAGGGGAGACTACAACGGGTCCTACTGAAAGGTGAACTGTCAGGCTGGAGGGAGGTTACCAGTGGAGTTCCTCAAGGATCAGTTTTGGGACCAATCTTATTTAATCTTTTTATTGCTGACCTGGGCACAAAAAGTGGGAGTGTGCTAATAAAGTTTGCAGATGATACAAAGCTGGGAGGTATTGCTAATTTAGAGAAGGACAGGGATACCCTACAGGAGGATCTGGATGATCTTGTAAACTGGAGTAATAGGAATAGGATGAAATTTAATAGTGAGAAGTGTAAGGTCATGCATTTAGGGATTAATAACAAGAATTTTAGTTATAAGCTAGGGACGCATCAACTAGAAGTAACGGAGGAGGAAAAGGACCTTGGAGTATTGGTTGATCATAGGATGACTATGAGCTGCCAATGTGATATGGCTGTGAAAAAAGCTAATGTCGTCTTGGGATGCATCAGGAGAGGTATTTCCAGTAGGGATAAGGAGGTTTTAGTACCGTTATATAAGGCACTGGTGAGACCTCACCTGGAATACTGTGTGCAGTTCTGGTCTCCCATGTTTAAGAAGGATGAATTCAAACTGGAACAGGTACAGAGAAGGGCTACTAGGATGATCCGAGGAATGGAAAACTTGTCTTATGAAAGGAGACTCAGGGAGCTTGGCTTGTTTAGCCTAACTAAAAGAAGGTTGAGGGGAGATATGATTGCTCTCTATAAATATATCAGAGGGATAAATACCAGAGAGGGAGAGGAATTATTTAAACTCAGTACCAATGTGGACACAAGAACAAATGGATATAAACTGGCCACTAGGAAATTTAGATTAGAAATTAGACAAAGGTTTCTAACCATCAGAGGAGTGAAGTTTTGGAATAGCCTTCCGAGGGAAGTAGTGGGGGCAAAAGATCTATCTTGTTTTAAGATTAAACTCGATAAGTTTATGGAGGAGATGGTATGATGGGATAACATGGTTTTGGTAATTAAATATTCATGGTAAATAGGCCCAATGGCCTGTGATGGGTTTTTAGATGGGGTACGATCCAAGTTACCCGGGAAAGAATTTTCTGTAGTATCTGGCTGATGAATCTTGCCCATATGCTCAGGGTTTAGCTGATCGCCATATTTGGGGTCGGGAAGGAATTTTCCTCCAGGGCAGATTGGAAGGCCCTGGAGGTTTTTCGCCTTCCTCTGTAGCATGGGGCACGGGTCACTTGCTGGAGGATTCTCTGCTCCTTGAGGTCTTCAAACTACAATTTGAGGACTTCAATAGCACAGATATAGGTGTGAGGTCTTTTTTAGGAGTGGTGGGTGAAATTCTGTGGCCTGCATTGTGCAGGAGGTCAGACTAGATGATCATAATGGTCCCTTCTGGCCTAAATATCTATGAATCTATGAATCTATAAGTACAGAAAAGGATGAGAAAAATGATGAGGGACGTGGAGCAGCTTCTGTATGAGGAGAGATTAATAAGACTGGGACTTTTCACCTTGGAAAAGAGATGACTAATGGGGGATACGATAGAGGTGTATAAAATCATGACTGATGTGGAGAAAGTAAATCAGGAAGTGTTGTTTACTCTTTCTCATAAGACAAGAACCAGGGGTCACCCAATGAAATTAATAGGCAGCAGGTTTAAAAGAAACAAAAGGAAGTATTTCTACACACAATGGAGAGTCAACCTGTGGAACTCCTTGCCAGAGGATGTTGTGAAGGCCAAGACTATAACAGGGTTCAAAAAAGAACTAGATAAGTTCATGGAGGACAGGTCCCCCAACTGCTATTAGCTAGCATGGGCAGGGATGGTTTCCCTAGTCTATATTTTCAAGAAGCTGGGAATGGGTGACAGGGGATGGATCACTTGATTACCAGAGCTCCTCTGATTCTGGGTTTTTTTTTTTTTTTTAAAATCTCTCCACAATTTTGGTTGCAACTGAAACTTCTAGTTAAAGCGATCAGTGGAGGGGGGGGCGGGGTCTGGACGCTCTGTCGCCTTGCGCTTTGTTTGTGTCACCTTTACACTGATGCAAAGTGAGCAAGAAATACCAAAAGAACTGCAGGCACTAGTGTAAATGACACACACCAGGATCAGGGTAAGGCTGGATTGGGGCCCAGAACTCTTCCCTCACCCACCCATCACGGCACAAGGAGTTTGATCCTGGGCCTCATGCCAACTGCCCATAAGGGGCAGCTTAGAAATTCTTCGGTTGTACAAAGCTGGTGTGTCTCCCTATGTCACCTGCCTCCTCCCAGTCTTTAGTCTGGGGACGTGGTGTGGTAGCAAAGAGAGTGTGGTGCAAAATGCTGGCTCAGAACTGCTGCCACGACAGCCAGTGTAACTTAGAGCAGCCTCAACAGTGCTCTAAGTTTTATGTCAGGTGCTATTTCAGGCACCAGCCAGCCGAAGCTTGGGGGAACAAAAGGGTGACTTCAAGCCCCCTTTTCCCATCCCTCTCTGCTGAGCCAAGTGAAAACTTGGCACTGCTGAGAATTCAGACCCAGGCATAAGGCAATGGAGAACCCCAATCTTTCTTCTGCTGTGGAGAGTTGGTAAAACTCAAAGCCCAGATGGCACCGTTATTAAGCCCATTATTTTTTTCTCTTTGCTATTTAAAAATAATGAGATGCAAAACCAATATGAGTGCAGCAGTAATGTTGTATGGTTCGGACACACAAGTTAAATTTCCTGTGACAACACGAACTTGATCAACTTGCATGTGTAGAGCATATTTCTCCTCTTCCTGTTTTTCTTGTTGTATTTCAAAATTTACCCCCCCGGGTTCTTTGTGGCATGTAATGCGGCTTGTATTAAACACGCCACAAACCCAAACTTACAGGAATGGGCCAGAACTTGACAGCTTACAGGAGTGGCCGCTAGAGGGATCGGGGCTGAATTTAGAGGGCACAATTTTCAAAAGCATCAAAGTGACTTAAGTGCACTGGGAAATTTTACCTCTAGTCTTCCTTATGAATTAATTTTTTATTTTATTTTTTTTTAAAGGGAGCTGTAGCCTGTTTTCCACAGAGTCAGTCTGAGTTCAAGCCAATGCCGTAGGGCATTTCAGGCTGCTGTCCTGTCTGATCCAGCCCAGGGGACAATATCTGATGCTTCCAGGAAAAGCAAGAACCCGCTGTAACATACATGGCTAGTTTTAACATGCTGTAAATGCAGGTGGGGAATTAATTACTGACCTCGGTGGCATTCAGACTATGTCCTGAAGCATGGGATTGGGCCAGAGGGACAGCTAGCGCTGGCCACAGTGTCTAGGGTCTCGGAGTGGGAAGTTCCATGGAGAATTCCACTGGGTGGGAGACTCAGCTGTGAAGGGAGGGGGCGGGCAGGAGCATCTCATAAACCCAAGATTGGAATAACTGAAGTAATGTTCCTTTTACACAGAGCCTCAGCTCTCTGGAACCTCTGCAAATGCTTTAGCCACGTGTTTAACTCCATCCGTAGGAGTAGCCTTGGATCGCAGTGGGAGGGCTCAGGTGCGTAAGTGTTTGCAGGATGGGCGCTCAGGGCAGTCCCTGACGCCAGGGCAAAGTGGATGTGACGTGCCACTGTCTGGATTTGGGAGCCTGCCTGCACACCAAACTCACTAGGCACTGGGTGCATGACTTCAAGGCGCTGGGCCGGGGAAAATCAGCCCCGGGTGGTTATTTCGAGTAGAAAACCAGAGCCACTTCTGGGGTCTTTCAGCTTCTAATGCCCTTTCCCTTCTGCAGCTGGATTTCATCCTATGATAAAATCCCTCTCAATGCCAAGTCAGTGCCATAAATCACTGGCCTGGGTGCAGGAATCAGTAGGTGACGTTCTCTGGCCTGGGTTATGCCAGGGCTCAGACTAAATTATTCTTCCCAAAACTTTTAAAAGCTGAGCCCCCTCCTCAAGGTAAAGAAACCAATCGTGCCCCTCACCCGTCAGCAATGTGTTAGCGACCCCACCCCCCATTTTCATGGATACGTCTTCAAACCCCACCCTTCCCACCATGGCTAGCCCTTCCCCACGCTTCAGGAGATGCTGAAGGAGATGATCCTAACCATCCCCTCTAAACTTAAGACTTGAGGGATCCCATCATGGAGCATCTTAAAAATCACAGTTTCCAGACTCTGGAACAGGGCATGATAAATGGGAATGAGGATATGGAGGTAGACATCACCATATCTGAGGTAGAAGCGAAACTCAAACAGCGTAATGGGACTAAATCGGGGGGCCCAGATAATCTTCATCCAAGAATATTAAAAGAATTGGCACAAGAAATTGCAAGCCCATTAGCAAGAATTTTTAATGAATCTGTAAACTCAGGGGTTGTACCGTATGATTGGAGAATTGCTAACATAGTTCCTATTTTTAAGAAAGGGAAAAAAAGTGATCCAAGTAATTATAGGCCTGTTAGTTTGACATCTGTAGTCTGCAAGGTCTTGGAAAAAATTTTGAAGGAGAAGGTAGTTAAGGACATTGAAGTCAATGGTAAATGGGACAAAATACAACATGGTTTTACAAAAGGTAGATCGTGCCAAACCAACCTGATCTCCTTCTTTGAGAGAGTAACAGATTTTTTAGATAAAGGAAACGCAGTGGATCTAATTTACTTAGATTTTAGTAAGGCGTTTGATACTGTGCCACATGGGGAATTATTAGTTAAATTGGATAAGATGGGCATCAATAGGAAAATTGAAAGGTGGATAGGGAATTGGTTAAAGGGGAGACTACAACGGGTCCTACTGAAAGGTGAACTGTCAGGCTGGAGGGAGGTTACCAGTGGAGTTCCTCAAGGATCAGTTTTGGGACCAATCTTATTTAATCTTTTTATTGCTGACCTGGGCACAAAAAGTGGGAGTGTGCTAATAAAGTTTGCAGATGATACAAAGCTGGGAGGTATTGCTAATTTAGAGAAGGACAGGGATACCCTACAGGAGGATCTGGATGATCTTGTAAACTGGAGTAATAGGAATAGGATGAAATTTAATAGTGAGAAGTGTAAGGTCATGCATTTAGGGATTAATAACAAGAATTTTAGTTATAAGCTAGGGACGCATCAACTAGAAGTAACGGAGGAGGAAAAGGACCTTGGAGTATTGGTTGATCATAGGATGACTATGAGCTGCCAATGTGATATGGCTGTGAAAAAAGCTAATGTCGTCTTGGGATGCATCAGGAGAGGTATTTCCAGTAGGGATAAGGAGGTTTTAGTACCGTTATATAAGGCACTGGTGAGACCTCACCTGGAATACTGTGTGCAGTTCTGGTCTCCCATGTTTAAGAAGGATGAATTCAAACTGGAACAGGTACAGAGAAGGGCTACTAGGATGATCCGAGGAATGGAAAACTTGTCTTATGAAAGGAGACTCAGGGAGCTTGGCTTGTTTAGCCTAACTAAAAGAAGGTTGAGGGGAGATATGATTGCTCTCTATAAATATATCAGAGGGATAAATACCAGAGAGGGAGAGGAATTATTTAAACTCAGTACCAATGTGGACACAAGAACAAATGGATATAAACTGGCCACTAGGAAATTTAGATTAGAAATTAGACAAAGGTTTCTAACCATCAGAGGAGTGAAGTTTTGGAATAGCCTTCCGAGGGAAGTAGTGGGGGCAAAAGATCTATCTTGTTTTAAGATTAAACTCGATAAGTTTATGGAGGAGATGGTATGATGGGATAACATGGTTTTGGTAATTAAATATTCATGGTAAATAGGCCCAATGGCCTGTGATGGGTTTTTAGATGGGGTACGATCCAAGTTACCCGGGAAAGAATTTTCTGTAGTATCTGGCTGATGAATCTTGCCCATATGCTCAGGGTTTAGCTGATCGCCATATTTGGGGTCGGGAAGGAATTTTCCTCCAGGGCAGATTGGAAGGCCCTGGAGGTTTTTCGCCTTCCTCTGTAGCATGGGGCACGGGTCACTTGCTGGAGGATTCTCTGCTCCTTGAGGTCTTCAAACTACAATTTGAGGACTTCAATAGCACAGATATAGGTGTGAGGTCTTTTTTAGGAGTGGTGGGTGAAATTCTGTGGCCTGCATTGTGCAGGAGGTCAGACTAGATGATCATAATGGTCCCTTCTGGCCTAAATATCTATGAATCTATGAATCTATAAGTACAGAAAAGGATGAGAAAAATGATGAGGGACGTGGAGCAGCTTCTGTATGAGGAGAGATTAATAAGACTGGGACTTTTCACCTTGGAAAAGAGATGACTAATGGGGGATACGATAGAGGTGTATAAAATCATGACTGATGTGGAGAAAGTAAATCAGGAAGTGTTGTTTACTCTTTCTCATAAGACAAGAACCAGGGGTCACCCAATGAAATTAATAGGCAGCAGGTTTAAAAGAAACAAAAGGAAGTATTTCTACACACAATGGAGAGTCAACCTGTGGAACTCCTTGCCAGAGGATGTTGTGAAGGCCAAGACTATAACAGGGTTCAAAAAAGAACTAGATAAGTTCATGGAGGACAGGTCCCCCAACTGCTATTAGCTAGCATGGGCAGGGATGGTTTCCCTAGTCTATATTTTCAAGAAGCTGGGAATGGGTGACAGGGGATGGATCACTTGATTACCAGAGCTCCTCTGATTCTGGGTTTTTTTTTTTTTTTAAATCTCTCCACAATTTTGGTTGCAACTGAAACTTCTAGTTAAAGCGATCAGTGGAGGGGGGGGCGGGGTCTGGACGCTCTGTCGCCTTGCGCTTTGTTTGTGTCACCTTTACACTGATGCAAAGTGAGCAAGAAATACCAAAAGAACTGCAGGCACTAGTGTAAATGACACACACCAGGATCAGGGTAAGGCTGGATTGGGGCCCAGAACTCTTCCCTCACCCACCCATCACGGCACAAGGAGTTTGATCCTGGGCCTCATGCCAACTGCCCATAAGGGGCAGCTTAGAAATTCTTCGGTTGTACAAAGCTGGTGTGTCTCCCTATGTCACCTGCCTCCTCCCAATCTTTAGTCTGGGGACGTGGTGTGGTAGCAAAGAGAGTGTGGTGCAAAATGCTGGCTCAGAACTGCTGCCACGACAGCCAGTGTAACTTAGAGCAGCCTCAACAGTGCTCTAAGTTTTATGTCAGGTGCTATTTCAGGCACCAGCCAGCCGAAGCTTGGGGGAACAAAAGGGTGACTTCAAGCCCCCTTTTCCCATCCCTCTCTGCTGAGCCAAGTGAAAACTTGGCACTGCTGAGAATTCAGACCCAGGCATAAGGCAATGGAGAACCCCAATCTTTCTTCTGCTGTGGAGAGTTGGTAAAACTCAAAGCCCAGATGGCACCGTTATTAAGCCCATTATTTTTTTCTCTTTGCTATTTAAAAATAATGAGATGCAAAACCAATATGAGTGCAGCAGTAATGTTGTATGGTTCGGACACACAAGTTAAATTTCCTGTGACAACACGAACTTGATCAACTTGCATGTGTAGAGCATATTTCTCCTCTTCCTGTTTTTCTTGTTGTATTTCAAAATTTACCCCCCAGGGTTCTTTGTGGCATGTAATGCGGCTTGTATTAAACACGCCACAAACCCAAACTTACAGGAATGGGCCAGAACTTGACAGCTTACAGGAGTGGCCGCTAGAGGGATCGGGGCTGAATTTAGAGGGCACAATTTTCAAAAGCATCAAAGTGACTTAAGTGCACTGGGAAATTTTACCTCTAGTCTTCCTTATGAATTAATTTTTTATTTTATTTTTTTTTAAAGGGAGCTGTAGCCTGTTTTCCACAGAGTCAGTCTGAGTTCAAGCCAATGCCGTAGGGCATTTCAGGCTGCTGTCCTGTCTGATCCAGCCCAGGGGACAATATCTGATGCTTCCAGGAAAAGCAAGAACCCGCTGTAACATACATGGCTAGTTTTAACATGCTGTAAATGCAGGTGGGGAATTAATTACTGACCTCGGTGGCATTCAGACTATGTCCTGAAGCATGGGATTGGGCCAGAGGGACAGCTAGCGCTGGCCACAGTGTCTAGGGTCTCGGAGTGGGAAGTTCCATGGAGAATTCCACTGGGTGGGAGACTCAGCTGTGAAGGGAGGGGGCGGGCAGGAGCATCTCATAAACCCAAGATTGGAATAACTGAAGTAATGTTCCTTTTACACAGAGCCTCAGCTCTCTGGAACCTCTGCAAATGCTTTAGCCACGTGTTTAACTCCATCCGTAGGAGTAGCCTTGGATCGCAGTGGGAGGGCTCAGGTGCGTAAGTGTTTGCAGGATGGGCGCTCAGGGCAGTCCCTGACGCCAGGGCAAAGTGGATGTGACGTGCCACTGTCTGGATTTGGGAGCCTGCCTGCACACCAAACTCACTAGGCACTGGGTGCATGACTTCAAGGCGCTGGGCCGGGGAAAATCAGCCCCGGGTGGTTATTTCGAGTAGAAAACCAGAGCCACTTCTGGGGTCTTTCAGCTTCTAATGCCCTTTCCCTTCTGCAGCTGGATTTCATCCTATGATAAAATCCCTCTCAATGCCAAGTCAGTGCCATAAATCACTGGCCTGGGTGCAGGAATCAGTAGGTGACGTTCTCTGGCCTGGGTTATGCCAGGGCTCAGACTAAATTATTCTTCCCAAAACTTTTAAAAGCTGAGCCCCCTCCTCAAGGTAAAGAAACCAATCGTGCCCCTCACCCGTCAGCAATGTGTTAGCGACCCCACCCCCCATTTTCATGGATACGTCTTCAAACCCCACCCTTCCCACCATGGCTAGCCCTTCCCCACGCTTCAGGAGATGCTGAAGGAGATGATCCTAACCATCCCCTCTAACCTTAAGACTTGAGGGATCCCATCATGGAGCATCTTAAAAATCACAGTTTCCAGACTCTGGAACAGGGGCTGCTTTGCCGGGCTCACCTTTCTCCCTGCGTCAGGTTGGCCGATGGGGATAATGAGCCTGGAGATCTCATTCCCGCTGCTCTGAGTGGTGCCCATGTGCACATGACTCAGCTCAGCTCATCCTGTATCCCAGGAACATCTTCATCTTCTGGGATCCTCATGGCAGCAGTGGGATGATTTAACTGACTCCCTTAGCCATGGGGCCTTTCTCTCGCTTTTGTTTCAGAGCCAGCGTCCTGGAATCGTCTCATGGTGCGTGGAGTGGTGGCAGTGGTGGGGGTGATAGTCTTACTATACCTATGTGGGTTTTGGAAAGGTAGAGGGAAAGTGTTTGCCTACTCGCAACTCGTCTTCAGGAAGCTGCTGACTCATCCCTCCCCGCAGCCTGGAAGTCGGCAGGATTCCCAGGAATCTAAGCTCCCCGCAGTGTGTGACAGGGACGGGGACCAGGCCCAGGGAACCAGAAACAGGAATCGAGACCCAGCCCTGGAGAATGGGGAAGGAGACCTGATTGCGAATTCGTATCCGGTCTGCTGAATTGTCCACGTCCAGACCCTCCCCACAGTTCTTAAAAAGTCGAAGCATTTCGTTTAGACGCTTTCCAAACAAACCATTTTGATTTTTCAGTTTGAAACAATTTTTTGTTTAAAAATGTCCTTCAATTTTATTTTAAAAATTCAAAAAGTTACAACCCTTGAAATGTTCCTGGGTCTTTTTTTTTTTTTTTTAAAGCTTTTTGGTTCATCAAAAATTTGGAAAAATGTTAATTTTGTTCAACCTGAAACCAGTTTTTTTCCATCTCTTTTTTGGAATTGCCAGGGACCAAAAAATTCTGTTTGCCCAGCTCGAGGGGCAGGTGAGGATTTTGGCAGTTATATTGTGGGTCTCTAAGTCTCCTTGTTGCTCAAAGTTTTCTTACTGCAAGGATGAGGGCAGGATGGGCAAAAGCTTCCTAAAAGTCGGGGGGGCTGCTGGCACCCAAACTGTGGCCCAGCCCCTGTGCCACCCCTTCTCCTCGAGGTCCTGCCCCCTCAAAGCACCCCTTTCCCTGAGGCCCCCCTTCACACCACCTTTCTCCCTGAGCTCCCACTTCATGCCGCCCCTTGCCCCCAAAACACTGCCCCCCGCCCCTCCCTTCTCTCCCCCATCATCCAGTCGCTCACACTTATGGCCAGTAAAAAGTGGTGGGCCCTGGTCTCCCCTGTTCCGGCACCCCTGGATGAGAGTGGGAGAGGATGAAGAACTCCTTTCAAATATAACTCCCCCCGCCCCTCAAAACAGCACAATTTGACAGCAACAGCAAAACATGCACCTAACCAACCCGGGCCAGTCACGCTGTGTTGTGTGTGACATTCCCGTCCTGGGGCGGTTTATGTCTTGGAGAATGTGAACCCTGCAGGCCTGGGTGTTTCTCTACGTAATGTGACCTCACTGCTCCTGATGAGAGCCATTGTTTGTAAATGTTTCAGGAGCAGACATATTTATCATTCATGGACAGACAGATATTTATTCATAATTAGAACTGGTGAAAAATGGCGGGGGTGGGGAGGGTCATGAAAATTGAAGAAGAAACCACTTCCTCCCCCCTTCCCCCCATATTCTTCAAACTTATTTGGAAATGTTTTTCATTATCAAATTTTTGTTTCGTTTTGGTGGGAAAAACTCCATGTTCTCTCTCAAGTGGGCAGAGAAATCCAAAATGTTTTTTTTAAAGAGGGAACTTTTTTCAAATGATCAATGTAATCCAAAGTGGCATTTTTAGTTAAAAGGTTGCATTGTCAGTGTAAAACCCTTTTGAACCAGCTCTATTATTGTATAACAAGATGAGTTTACTTTTCGTGATGCATTGTTTGGGCCAGGTTTCCTTGGTCCTGGAAACACTTACATGCATGTTTAACTTTAATTACTGCTGTGAATAATTCCATTTCAATGGGACAACTCTGAGGTCGGGTTTACGCTACGGCCGTATATCGGTGTAACTACGTCTTTTCTTTCTTTTATATGTGAAAGTTCTTGAGAGGTTAAAGCAGGTAAAATACATGAACAGGTTCGGACAGTCCGAGTTTGTCCGTGCAAAGCGACAGCAGAGATGTGGGATCTGCTAGTTTTCCATAAGTCTCTCAGGGTTACCCAGGATAACTTTGGGGATCTCTGTCTCGCATCGGGAATGTTCCCTGAAAGTGTCCAAACAGCTCAGAGATACAGAACCATTCCCTGGATCCATTCTTATAGCTGTCTTCCCCGGAAAGCAGTCTGGCAAGTGTTCCTGTCAGCTCATTGCTAAGTTATCTGTCAAAACACTAGAGTTTTCAGGTGCCTAAGTAGCCCCTGGAATCAGGGTGAAATTATCCTCCCCACCACTATCAAAATTGGAAATGGTGCCCCGGAGTGCACGGTACCCTACCGTAGTTCCCCCATAGGAACTGCATGAACAGGCAACTCTGCAAGTTATCTGCATGCCTGTGCACGTGACCCCCATGCCTCTCCATTTCCTTGGCCACATGTATCCTGTCCCCATGCTGGCGGCGAATCCAGAAAAAGAGGGAAAGAGCTCACCACTGCGACCACCTGAGGGAGGTGTTGGGTTGAGATCAGCTGGTCAAAGCAGGCAATAGGGACAGAATCGGAGACTTGAAGCTCCTCGAATGACCTCTGACCTTTCTAGACCTGCCCTTCAATGAGACACAGCGATTGTAAAGTTGAATGTGATCGTAACTAGACCCATTTGAAACCCTTCACCACACAAGACAAAGCCCGTAGGATTCATTATGAATTATTTATTTCTCCTCCCCTGGATTCCTGCAGCCACCTTGGAGCTTTCCCTCCTCTCTCCCAGGCTGGGCTCACTTGATGGCAGGAGCTCAGCGCAGGGTCCAGCTTTGCTCTTTCGCTTCCATTCTTCACGTCTTTGGGTGTCTGCATTGGCACCTGAGCAGCCGGATGGAAACACTGACTCCTCTGTCTCAGCAGGCAGGCCCAGCCGCCAAAGCCAAAGACTCCCTGAGAACAGGGGGAGGTTCGCCTGAACTCTCAGGAGTGGCGGCTGGGCCCATAGGGTAGGGTTACCATATTTGAACTTTCAAAAAAGAGGACACTCCGAGGGTGGGGGGGGAGTTGTAGCCCTGCCCCCTATCTACTCCCTCCCACTTCCTGCCCCCTGACTGCCCCCCACAGAACCACCAACCCATCCAACACCCTCTGCTCCTTGTCCCCTGATCGCCCCCTCCCAGGACCCTGCCCTCTATCTAAACCTTCCGTCTCCCTGTCTCCAGCTGCCCCCTCCACCCTAACTGCCCCCCTAGAACTCCACCCCCTACCTGTCCCCTGACTGCCCTGCCCCCTATCCGCACCCCCGCCCCCTGACAGACCTCCGGCTCTCCCACACCCAACCAACCACTCCCTGTCCCCTGACTGCCCCCACAGAACCCCCAACCCATCTATTCCCCCCTGCTCCCTGCCCCTGACTGCCCCCCCGAACCTCTGCCCTGTCCAACCCCCCCCCCCCCCCCCGCTCCCTGTCCCTTGACTCCCCCGACCCCTCTTCATATGCTCACCCTCTGACAGGCTCCCCCCAGAACCCCTCACCCATCCAACCCCTCCTGCTCCCTGTCCCCTGACTGTCCCTTGGGACCCCATGCCCCTTCTCCAGCCCCCCCAGCCCCCGTACCCTGCTGCTCAGAGCAGTGTGTCTGGGGTGCGGAGCCAGACACAGTGCCGTGCTCCCCCGCAGAGCGTGCAGCTCCCCCTCTGCCCCCAGAGTGCTGCATTGGGAGGGAAATCCTGGACCTTTTCAGAATTTTACAAATTCCTCCCAGAGGGCGATTGAAAACCCCAAAAGCCAGACATGTCCGGGAAACTCCGGACGCATGGTAACCCGACCACAGGGACTCCAGGATCTGCAGCTGCTGCCACCTGTATGGTGAATCCTCCGACTCATCACCAACCAGCTCTTCCCCATTCTCCAACCTGGCCCCACGGTCTGACCGTGCAGGAGAACAGAAACCCTTTGGGACAGCAGGAGAGTCTCCTCAATGCCGCCCTCTTCGCATGGCTTCCCACGGTCACCGTGAAACACGACTACCCTGCCCCCAGGAGTCTCTCAAGGAGCTGCCGGCGCAGTCACTGGGCACCCACTCGTAATGGTCTCGGGCAGTGGCATTGCAGAGGGAGCTGAGCAGACCGTCCCTTCTGTGACTTCCTGAATTGCTGCCAGGACGGATTCTCCTCTGCGCTAGGGAGAGTCCCCGAGGACAAGCAGCTGTGGTGGGGGAGGGGGCAAGACAAGCACTCCCCCTGAGCCCTTGACTAGCAGGCAAGCAGCACTCTGGGAGCCAAGGCATAGGTGTGTCTTGCTGGGAGAGCAGAGCTGGAGAGCAGAAAAGGGCATTGGAGGAATTGTCGAAAAGTCATTGTCATGGCCGGGTCATGGGCAGCCAGACCTAGTGGTCAGAGGCAGAGTCCACACTCACAAGACAGGAGTCGAGAGTCAGCTGGGTCAGGACACTGGAAGAGCAGAAGCAAAAGACCAAATTGTGTTCAGAACCTCAAGTCAGGTGAGTCACCCTGAGTCCGGATGCCAGGAAATCAAGCCTCGGGAGTGGGAGCAGGAACAGCCAACACACGGTCCAGAGCCGGGGAGGAGCTCGGCTGTTCAGACAGCTTCTTCTTCTTGCTGCTGGTTTAAGGAGGTCCCGGGGGCCGATTAGCTGCTCTGGGACTCTGCCAATAGGAGCCTCAAACTGGGTCTGGACTTCGTCAGTCCTAGGTAAGCAGTTTTTCGTAGGCTTCCAGGTGGCGTGCTGGAGGGTGGCTGCTCCCAGGAACCCTGCAGACCGGGGTTAATGACCCATGGGTCAGGACAGTGAGTGATCTCTCCCCACTCAAACCTCCTGCACGAAACAGTCTCCAGGGTCCCGGATGCATCCTCTGAGAAGAAAAAAACATAGTCATGAGGACAAATAGGCTATGGAACAGGAGCCCCCTCTTTGTTGCAACAGCCCCAAGTGTCCAGAAGAGTGGACGGTTCTTACCTCCAGGAGATGCCTGGGAGCTTCCATCTAAGCCTCAAGGGGACCCCTGTTGCTTGGTCTGACAGGAGGAGATCATCTGTCCCCACTGCTCCCTGCGCTGGGCTGGCTGCAGCACACATCTGTGTAAGAGGCTGGGCCAGAGACTTTTACAATCAGGGTCCAGGCACCCCAGAAGGAGAACAGAGGCTCTGAAACCAGAAGACGAAGCAATCAAATCAGCGGATTCGACAGAGAAGTTTTCTACCCTACAGGGACATCAAAGAAGGTCTGTTAGGAAAGCTGAGATGTTAGTCTGGAAACTGCTAAGATAAACATTGTGACTTATTAAGATTCAATTTTAGTCACTACAAAGTGTGTTGTGTTTTGTGTGTCTCTTTGAAATGTGTCTCTTTCTCTTGCTTAGTATCACTTAAATCTCTTCTTTGTTACTATGCTTCCCAAACCACCTCAGTGTTGTGTGTTCCAGTGAAGTGTGAGTCTCCAGCCTACCCAACAGGCTGAGCTGTGCCCTGTCTCTCTGAAGGTAATGAATAATTTCTGAGCGGTGCTGGGCCCAGAGTCCAAGGGCAGTTCACCAGACATCTCGTGGGAAGCCCAAAGAGACCAAAGGAGCAGGAGAGATTCCGGCCCCACTGACCCATGGGAACTTGCCACAGAAGAGCCTACACAGGGCTCCAGACACAGCCACTTTGGGTGTGTACCAGAGTTCACTCACCGCTAGATGCTGGCCAGGCCTCGTGTCATTGCTTTCTCGCTGGGCTAGCAACCCCGCTGATACTCACTCTTGCAGTTTGTCGGCTGGGAACTCAGCCCTCCAACCAGGTGACTGTTCTTTACTCCACTCCTTCCTGGGTCGTGCTCCTTGCAAACAAAGTCCCAAAATGTCTTGAACAGAAACAAGGCCTTCCACCCTCGTGGGGAGTTCTTCCTCAGCCTGATTTCGATTCGGCCTGCCCTTCTTGGGTTTCTATGGTCTTCTATGTCCCCTTCCGTAGGGACGGTGAGAGAAGCCAGTCCTACCCTGGACTCCAGGGTTTGGCCCAAAGCCATCTACTGAACAGCTCACTCTGCTTCTGGACTTTTGCTGCTGTTTTCCCTTCTTTCCTCTCCGGTGGGGCTCACTTGGTCATCATTTGGCTTAGCCCCAGGCTAGGCAGCCATAGGCCAAGCCACCCTGTTAGATACCCTCCTCCTTCCAATCCGCTGCAGCCCGGCTGACAGGTTTGCTGAGGGGATGGTGAAACCCCATTGCTGATCAGAAGGAGGTCAGAGTCTGTTCTCTAGGAGCTGAAGGTCCATTTGTCCTGCTGCGGGAAGTGGAGCTGGAGAGCGGAGATGTTAGGTGAAAGAGACTGCATGATGGAGTTGGAGACTGAGGGACGGGAGCCTCCTCCCAGAAACGCTCCCAGGAGAACAGGTTTGAGGAGGAGTTCTCTAGGGAGCCTCTTGCTTGGAAAAAAACAAGGGTGGCACATTGATGAAGATGTCTCTGTCCCAGGGATGGGGGAAGCTCCCAGCCAGGCTATGCAGCAGGGATCCCATTTCTCCCCCAAGAAACCCATTTTGCCCAAAGAAGTCAATGGCTCTTACCTCCAAGAGGGAGCGGGCTCTTCCCTCTCAGCCTCTTTGAGAACTACCACTGCTTGGCTTCCTAGGATAAGGGACCTGTCCCCACTGCTCCCTGAGGTGCTTCAGCTTCTGACTGCACCCATCTGGGAGGCTGTCACATATGCCAGGGCCTAGAAGACATGCAGGGAGTAGGCTCCTCTTCATGTCAGACTCTGAGAGCCCAGAGAAGGGCCAAAGGAAGAATAAAGGGCAGGAGATGAAGCTAGCCCGGAGCCTCTGTCCCATCCTCACCTCCTCAAATGTGGAGCTTCCTGAGCTTCAGTTGGGCAGACAGTCTGTAGCCCTGACACAAAGGTCCTTCTGCGCCATATGGGGCAGGAAGATCTCTGCCTGGGAGCACGGGGAATGGGATGGGGGTGAGATCAAGGAAAGAGGGGAGGGATATGGGTGTGAGGGAAAGAGCTCCTGCCCCAGATGAAGGAATTTGGGGGGCCGAGGGAAGGACACAGCTCCACAGAGAGGAGAGAGTTTCTGTGAGTGCCAGGGGCCTCCATTTCCGCTTCCACTAGCCCCCCATTTACAGTGAGACACAGCAGTACCTGCAGCAGGGAGCGGGACTTGCTGAACAGGGAGGGGAACCTTGAAGAGCATCAGATGAGCCACAGCCCTTGCAGCGCGTCGGGCATCCGGTGCAAGTGCCGGATGATGTGAAGCTGGCCCATGACCTTGGCTGTGACATCCTCCTCCTGCAGGGGAACGAGAACATGTCAGAGACTGAGACACTCCCCAGGAATCAGGGAGGATGAAGGGCACCTGGAACCAGCGCCATCATTTCCACCCAGCAGCTGCTCATGTCTGAGTGGTGGATTCACCCTCCTGACCCCCAGGACGGAGGCTTGCTGTCCTCTCTAGTGACCTCCAGTGCCAACCCCCCTCCTTGTCGGGTGAGCTCCTGCCACTTCCAGATCAGTGCCCCTGACAGCTGTTCCACCTCCAACCCACCTGGGGACACCGCTCAAGTTCGGAGAACCCTCTCCTCCACCCCCACCTCCATCCCCATCCAGGTAGGGCAGAGAGGGGGCTCTAGAAGGGTGGCGGGGGGAGGGAGGGATTCTGGCAGCAGTGAAGTGGGATGGGGAGAGCTTGAGACCTTTCCCCAAGACACCCCAGTGCCAAAACCTGAAACCACAGGATGGCAGCCCTGGGGAACGGGACAGGTCAGCAGCCCCTGACGACTGAATCCTCCCAATCTCTCGAGAGTGGGTCCAGCCCTACCAGCAGCAAGACCAGCTTCCCACGCCCATGTGCCTCAGTCAGTCACCATCACCAGTCAGTCCTTGGCCTCCCAGGATGCCAGGGATGGGAGCAACTCTCGATGGTGGCTCGGGTGACATGGACACTAGGCCGTGGGGAAATGGGTGCAGCTCTGTGGGGCCGGAAAGGTTCCCAGAGGGCACTTAGGGGACTCAACTGTCCTTCCCAGGAGTGATAGCAGAGCACCACATCTGAAGAACAGAAGTCAATGAAGGCCAGAAGTCCCCACTAGGCTCCTTGCTACCAGGCCAGCGAATGGCGAGAGGATGGGAAGGAGGCCCTGGGCCCCACCCCAAGCTTCTGAGTCGAATGCAGCTGCTTACTGTGTCCCCCATCAGTTGCTGGGCTTCTCCCAGGAGGGAGTAGACCAGCACCAGCCCAGCCTGGCTGACACGCAGCAGGGGGTCGTGGATGGCCAGCAATGCTGTCTGTACGAAGGATCTTCTCTGCCCGACGGAGAAGAATTTTCCAAAGACCTAAAACCAAGAGGACATGAGGCTCGAGCAGATTGCCCAGAGCCAGCCTCCAAGTCCTGGCGGTACAATGGCATCTCGTGCCCCAAAGGGTGGGGAAGAGAGCTGCTGTGGCCAAGGCACTTCATTCCCTAGGAGGCTTTCAGGGTCCCAGGGCTCAGGGAAGCCCCTTTATTAAAAGGTGGCAGATGCTGAGGGACCAAAGCCTCCAGTGGCTCTTTCGGGAAGGCAATTTATGGCAGGGGCCAGGATGGGCTGGAAATGGATCTCTAATGTGTGTGAGCAGGCCCACTCTGCTGTGCAGGGCACAGAGACGACAGGGGACCCTGTCTTGCTTCCAGCAGAGAGATCTCCTGCACCTCAGCGGCTAGAGGAGTGTGCGTGTGTTGTTACGGGGGGAGGGGGTTGGAGCTGACAGACCAAAGGTCTCTTCCCCCAGCTAAGTGATTTCTCTAGTTGCTGGCTATGGCCTCTGCAGCTCCTTGGTTTCTTCAAGGGGAATCCAACCTGCAGCCTGACAAGAACACGGAGACTCCTGGCCCAGTCCCAGTGTGGGACCTTTAGCACCAGCGTGTCCCACTGGTTGCTGGATGAGGAACTCTGAGCTGGAAATAAGGAGTGGGCTCTTTTCCTGTCTCCAGGAGGCATCCACTGCAGGGAACCCAGCCAGCCCCACTCCCTGAGCTGTGTCATGCCCTGGCACAGTGCCCTTACCTCCCCCACTCTGGCTGTGTTCTTGTAGCCCAAGAGCCTGCTGTCCTGGTGCCAGTCATAGCACCAGAGATCTTCCGCATCATGTATGGTCAGGCCTGGAAGAGAGAGAGAGAGAGAGAGACTTTTCTCCTCATTCTGGTTGCAGTTTCTGTGTCCTTCCAGTCCCATTGGTGGCTGCACAGTGGAGTGGAGAAGAACAGAGGCAGAGAGAGACTTGTCCTCCAGCTGGGGTCAGTCTGAGAGAAATGGTCTGGGGTCCCATTATCCACCTGTGGTCACTCTCAGTCCCCTATTGGGTTCCGTGTCCCAGCTGGGTTCCTTACCCCTCTGTTGGAGCAGCAGCTGGTAGAGCCGGTAAGTCCCCTCCCTGGCCTGCCGGCTGATGTCCTTGTCTGGATCGCTGACAAACAGAGCCAGCTGGGCCACATGGCGACCCATCTGAGGGAACTCGGCTGAGATCTAATGGAAGGGAGAGCAGAGGGGACTCCATCAGCATTTTCCTCTCAGCTCCCTGTCCTCCCTGGGCCAGACGGCTCCTTCCTCTTAGCCCCTCTGCAGGAGATGCTGGGGGAGAGGAGCTTGAGATCGACCCTTCATTTGCTCTGCTGCCAAGGGAGCCCGCAGCTGCTTTGGGATGCCAAGCAGGGGCTGGAGCATGGTCCCCTTAAAGGCCCAGGGACAACACTGAACCAGGACAAGTAGAACTTGACTCAAGCCTAGCTCAGTCCTGCTCTGACCCTGCCTCCCCATGAAGAACCCTCCTAACCCACAGCCCCGGTGGCAGCAGCAGATCCTGCAGCCCACTGGAGCCAGTCTGCCTCCGCCTGGAGCCAGCAAGCTGGGCTCGGAGCCCACTTACATCAAACTCAGGGAGGGTGACTGTGTATCTCAGCAGGGCTGTGCTGCTCCTGATGGCCCTGGCTCGCTCCTGCGACACCCTGGACACGACCCAGAGGTTGACATGCTGTGGGGAAAGGAGGCAGGTCAGACTCAGTGGCCAGCTGCTCCTGCTTTGCAAATGAGCCCCATGCCCCCAGCCCCAGGGGCCTGAGACATTCTGCGCAGGGGGGAATAGCTGAGTCCTTGATGGCAGAGCTTTAGAAGGGGATTCTTTCCCCCAGGACGCAGCTTGTACCCTTCAGGTCACAACTTCTCAGCGTCTCTCTAGACTGGGACAATGTTCGCGGTCGGGGCTGGTCCCATCCTCCCAGAACTCCTGATTCCTGAACAGTTCACCAGAAAGAAGATTGAACCCTTGGCCCTTCCTTGCTATGCAAATCCTTGGGGGGATGTAGGGAGTGACTGAGAGCACAATCCCCCCAGGAATTTCAGAGCACATCAGAGGGAAGGGCTGATTCCCTGGGCTCCTCCTCTTTCTCTAGGAAGGAGCATGTGCCTCTTCTCTGAGAACCATCTCCCCAAACTCATGGGCTCTGTGTGTTGGAGGGGTGGGGGAAGGGTGGGTTTTCAGACTCTCACTCCCCAAGACAGCCAGAAGCCCTGTGCTTAGTGCTCAGCAGAACCAGGCAGAGCTCTGGCTTGGAGTCCCAGCTCCTTCCTCTGTCCCTCAAGAAGGAAGGACCTGACACTACATTGCACTGACCTCCCCAACCAAGGACGGCCCACTGGGGACCCAGCTAGGAGGACAGAGTAGAAAATGCATCTTCCAGTCTCTCCTTACCAGTCCCCCAAAGAGTTACGGTCAAATGGGGCTCACCTCCAAGATGAAGTGGAGCCTGTCTGTGTCTGGGGACTCTGCCAGCAGGTTCCCCAGCATGGCATCCAGGACCTCTGGGATGACTTTCTGCAGAGTCTGCAAAGCATGGGTCAGAGTTAGGGAACCTGGGCCTACACGTGCCACAGGATGGGAAGAGGGGTCTCTGGGAAGCACTGGGGAGACTCCCAAACACATCTCCTGGCCTTTCTCCTTCACATCCCACTGCAGGCAATTTGCAAGAATTGATGACCCCTGGACCTTTAATCCATGAGCTTAGCAGGTCTCTGCAGAGGGCCTTGTAGGCAGAAGAGTATGAAACAGCCAAGTTGCTATGGATGGAACCTGGGCTTCTGGGCCAAACACGGCTTATGAAAGAAAGAAAGAAAGAAAGAAAGAAAGAAAGAAAGAAAGAAAGAAAGAAAGAAAGAAAGAAAGAAAGAAAGAAAGAAATCCCCCAGGGAGGGGTAATCCCTTCCCTGCTGGAGGGAAGGATCCAACCCTGCAGCTTGTTCCATCTCTGCTACCCCACCCCTAAATCTGGAGCTCCAGCGAATCAAGGGAGTAGGGACCAAGGACTACTCTGGAAGAGGAGGAGGATGGAGGAGGAGGAGGTACCTGGATGCCGGTGGTGTCCTTCTCCGTGCCCAGGGTGAAGACGGAGTGAAGGGCAGCTCGCAAGAGGTGGGTCTCTAGGGCTGGCTCCAGGGCAGGTTTCATGGTGCTGGCAAGAGAGAGGAGCTGGTATTAGACTGTGCAGTATGGGGGTGGGACTGTCGCCAACACGGACACCAAGCCACAGGGATAGAGGCACAGGCTGGCGAGAACGGAAACTGAGGCACTTAGCTAGGGAATGACAAGGCCAAGGTGTCCCAGACAGACAGTGGCAGGACAGGAATAGCTCCTGTTCCCTGGAGCCTGCTGCCCCTCCTGTATCTGAGCCCGGGAGTGAGCCCCTCCCCAAGGCCCCTGTCATGTGATGGGAGTGAAAAGAAGAGCCCCGCCAGGAGAAAGTGAATCTTCCCACCCCACCATCTCTGCCAGAGGCGCCACTCTTGGGAGGTGACTTGGGAGGGGCAGTGACGGTGACTCCCAGCCTTGGGCCTGATCAGCAGTGGGGTTAGGGGAGTCGGCGGGGTGGGGGGGTGGGGCTGTCTCGGTACCAGAGGTAGCCCACTGCAGCCAGGGAGTGGGCGAGGACGGCGCTGGGTGACGAGTCATCGGGAAGCTCCTCGATGAGCTCCTGTGAGACGCGAAGGAGACAAAGGAGTATGTGAGATTCAGGCCCAACTGACACCTCCCAGTGAGGAGATGACACAGCCAGTGCCCCACATGGCCAGCAGGATCCCCCACCGCCTCCCACTCCCTTCCTGCCCATCCGACTTGTCCCTCTTCCCGGATTCCTGCCCAGCTCGCTCCCAATCCCCTTCTCTCCTCCTCCCTGTCAAAACTGCCCCCATTCAGCCCCATCCCGACGACCGAGCTGGGACCATGAGATTCCTTGTCCCACACTCTCAGCTGCCCCCCAGCCCCACAATTCTCCCCCTCCCTCCAGCTGCCGTATGGCGTGTCTCACTCACCACGATCCTCTTCACCACAGCCGCCTTGCAGCAGCGCGGCTCCAGCGTGTCCTCCCCTCTCTCCCATGCAGCCAGACATGCGGGGTAGATGGCCTGAAGGAACAGGAGCTGCTGCCCCTCATCCTGGACCCACCAGGAGTGGGGTATAGTGAGAGAGAACCTGTTAGCTAGGGACCTTCCTACCCCACCCACACCAGCTCCAGGGCTCAGGCCTCAATGGGGGATTGTGGGGACCCGCCGATTGTCCAAATCCCCCCCCACTCCTACACAAGCAGGATCAGGAACTGGGACAGTGCCTGTGGGGGGAGACGACCTGGGCTGTTGTGGGACAAACACCCCCATCTTGGGGGTCCCACATCATGGATGTAAAAGGGCCCCATTAGGGGTGGTGGATCAGGAGGCACAAGACCCTGAGCAGGGGGTGGGGATGCTGGGAAGGGACAGGGCAATCTTGGTTCCAGCCCAGGTGGGGAACATTTGTACCTTATCTCTGCACTGGAGCTGCTCTCGGATGACTTTGAGAGCAGCTTCATCTTTGGCCACGTCCACCCCTTCCTCCTGCTCCGAATCCAGGGGGGTCCCTGCACCAGGGAGGGAAGGACAGGGGCGTGGTGGGCAGAGCAGGATTCAAGACCCCCCTTCCCACCTCAGGCACCCAGGGCAGATCGGGCCCCAAACCTCCCTCTCAGGGATGCCTTCAGCCCCCAACAGCTGCCGTAGCCCAGAGCAGAGCCCCCCTCCCCTGCCCAGGACTCCAGGGGAGGTGCCGATTCCCCCGGCCCCGGAGCAGCAAGGACCAAAGTGGCAGCAGCTCTTCACACCCCCACCCCCAGGTCCCCGTGTGGAAGGGGCAGCTGTGTGACGGCTGCTGCTGTCCGTGGGGTTCGCGTGGCTCAGGCCAGACTCCTGGGCTGGGGACCCCCCCCCGTATCCCTGGGAGAGCGTCTGGGCCCAGGGTGTTCACATCCCGTCCTCACCCCTCCCTCAGCCCAGCCTGGCTCCTCACCTGGAACAAAGCAGTGGCCTCCATCGGCCTGGCTGCTGCCAGAGGCCCAGGTGCTGCCGCTGTCCCAGGCTGAGCTGCCGGTGCTGGGACAGGGACCTTCCACCTCCTGGCCGGCGGGGGCTGGAAGGTCCTCAGAGACCGGGCAGGGCGAGGCCTCCTGATGGGAACGGGGGCTGGGCTCCTGGGGCCGCTGCTGCCCACACAACCAGCCCCAGAGCCACCCTGCCCGGCGCCCCTCCTGGGCTGGGTCCTGTCTGCAAAACCGCAGCCTGGGCCAGCTCCACTGGGGCCTGGTCGGGGCCTCTCCCAGCTCGGCGCCTGCGCCGGGAGCCGGGGTCCTTTTCCAGAAGGCCGGGCACTTCCGCCGTCTGGCCTGGACGGGACCTGCTTCCCCGCCAGCAGGGACGCAGGGCTTGCTCGGCCCCTTGGGAAGATGGCAGCTGCTTCCCTCAGGCTCTGGGGCCACCTGCAGAGCCTTCCTCCTGAACTTCCGCAGGAGCCTGGCCATCCTGGAACCGAGCGGGGAGCAGGGGTGAGTCTGGGCTCAAGGCAGCCTTTCACTCATGGGCTTTTTCTGTCCCTCCTCCTCCCTGCTCCAACCACAGCCGCCCCCTCTGCCCCCACAGGAGTGCAGGGAGTGCCATCTACACACACGGGCAGGAGTTCATTGCATGATCTGCTCCCAACGTTCCCCCTCATAATGCCTGCTGCTGCAATATCCAGGAAGTCTCATCCTTTTCCAGCAATGAGGTCAGTCCCAAAGACCATCGGTTACTCTGGACAAGCAGTCCCCTCCTGTCGTCCCAGGCCACTCTCCCGCCCAGGCTAGAGAAGGAACAGAACTCAGGTGTCCGGACTTCTCCTGGGAAAAGACCCTCGGCACAGGAAGCACAGGGCCCTCCTCATTCCCCATTGATTTCCAGACTCAGCAGCTCACAGGGTCTGGCCCAGTTCAGAGACTCTCAGCCTGGGGAACAGTGTCCCACAAGGGAAGGGCTGGGAGCCCCACTGCTGGAACCTTTCCAAACACACTGGAGACGGCTCTGGAGAAGCCCCTGCCTGGCATAAGAAGGAGGGGCTCTTGGGGGCTGTTTGCAAAGGAAATCCCCCTTTGGAGATAGTCTCTCCCCGTTTCTGCCTCTCCCCAGACAGAGAGGGGAAGCCACCGAGGAACCCGAATGCCACTCACTTGCTCTCAGTGATGGGATAATGGATGGCGGATGTTCAGGGTCAGCAGACGTCCCTCGCCCTCCTCCTCACTCTCCAAGCCCAAGGCAGGCTGGAGAGGGTGGTGACCTCAGGAGTTACCCTGCCCAGCCAGCAGGCAGGGTGATGACACGAGGGCGATCGACTGGCTGTGAAAACAAGAGTCTGTCTGATTGCCAAGGGACGGAGAAACTCAGCCAGCAGCAGGGGGGTGCAGAACACGGCCCTAGGGCGGAGGTGACAGCGCCTCCGGGATCCTGACATCCCAGCACTTTACACACCTTCCTGGAGCCTCCCAAACCCACTGGGCTGTAGCGATGGGACCCCAACCCTACTGACGGCAAACGGGCCTCAGCTACCGGCTCAGGGTCACATCGAGTGTCAGAGCCATGGATGGACCCCTTCACTAACCACTGCCGCACACTCCCTCCCACAGCTGGCAATTGCAACCAGGCCCAAATGTCTGGTCCCCCTGCCTTTGAGAGGGAGTGTCACTCCTGCTTCCATTGCTGCCTCTTGATCTGTGGGACTTTGGGCAAGTTGCTCCCCCTCTCTATGGCTCTCTGGGACTCACATCCCTGAATGGGCTTTAAAAAAAACAATGGTTCAAGTTTGGCCCCAACTAGTTCTTGTTTCTCGAGACTAGCCATTTTAGCAAAGTTTAGAGTTCTTGACATTCAACACCTGGAAACATCCCTTTCTCCTTTGCAAACAGCCTTAACATCCCTTATCTCACTCCCTGCTGCCTGGAATTAGAGAATTGACCCTGTTCCCATTGGACCTACCCAAGGTGTCACACAGCAAAGCGGTGACGGAGCCAGAAAGAGAAGACAACAGTCCTGATTCCTGTTCTGACTAACAGACAACAACCCCCCAGAGGCAGGATAAAGCCCAGGAAATCAGATGTGAACATTTTCATGGAAACCGTTTTCTGTCAGAAAATCCATTCAGACAAAACCACTTTGTTTCTTGAAATCATAAGAAGTAGGATGAAAATTCCTTGCAAAAATATTTGTTTCCAAAACAAGAGCATCTCCTGTTTGTCACAGTGCAGTCAACTGTTTCGTCGTACACAAAGGGGACACACTATGATCTAGCAAAAAGAAAAGGAGTACTTGTGGCACCTTAGAGACTAACGAATTTATTTGAGCATAAGCTTTCGTGAGCTCCAGCTCACTTCATCGGATGCATCTGTAGCTCACGACAGCTGTATCTCACGAAAGCTTATGCTCAGGTAAATTGTCCTCCTATTCTTTTTGCAAATACAGACTAACACGGCTGCTACTCTGAAACCAACTATGATCTAGAAAATTAGATGAGATGCTTCAGTCTGAGCTAAGTAGTTGCTGCTCTTCACAATTTCAAAAGAATAAAATACAAAGAAAAGAGAATATTAGGTCATAATCGGATATGGCTCAGTGTGATAGGACACCGCCTAGTCTGCACTGCTCTGAGTGACACTCTTCAGTGGATCTCCAGCATCCACCCATGGCGAGGTAGGTGGGAGAGGATTGTTATTCGTACTTGACAGAAGGAGAAACGAAGGCTGAGAAAGGAGCAGGGACTTGTCTTAGCTGATGCAGCCAGTCAGTAGCAGAATTGCTCTCAAATGAGCTACAGACCAGCAATTGTTCCTAGTAATTATGCAGCAATTATTTGAGAAGAATTGGAATGTTCAAGAGGATCATGAACTGCTCCGAGACAATGAATGGAAAGCAGCATCCACATTGGTCAGACATATAACTGGTTGTGGCTTATTTGCTTGGTCATAAAAGAGAACAACAAAGACCAGATTTTCCTCCCTGTCAATAGCCCCCTCCTCAGCTGATCAAGGTTGAGACTTTGAAGGGTGGGAGGCTAAGGGTTCTCATCAAATAGCCCAAAGAATGGCCCTGATCACCACCGAGGCAATCACTCTCGGAGCCCTATTCCAGTCTCCTCTCTGTGAGGGCCTCCCAGAACCCACCCGGCCCCCGCTCCACACACAGAACACCTGGTGGTGGGAGGAGAGCAGAGGAAAAGGACAACGAAAGCAAGAAGAGAAAGGTAGGAGGGACAGAGGAAAAGGGAAAACAAAAAGGAGAAACCCCAATGTCCCCAGTGATTCTAAGGGACAAAGTCCTAGGTCGGAAATAAAATACTGCCCCCACAATCTAATGTTTTCCTTTCCTAAAAATCAGGCGGCACCTGATGGATCAGACTGAACTGGTTCCAAACCTCTCCGAGGCTCTTACCTTCTATACAGGGACGTCTGTTTTTGAGCAAAACCACTACAAGAAAAGGAGAAAACTCCAAAGAGGGTCCTCCTTGCGCTCACGAACGTGAAAGTGAATGCTCTCTCAGTCCTCCAGGAGAGACCTCGAGAAGGAGACGTGCTGAAGCAAAGCCACAGGGATCTCCGAGGTTGCCCCTGTCCTGCACCCCTGTCCTGCCTGGCTGATGTCAAGATCTCTCTGTGAGATCATCGCCTCCCCGCCACCTTTGTCCAATAGGCTGAGGTCCTGCCAAAGGCCCTTGTGATGTCACTGCCACACCCACCCCTCCCCTGCAGTGCTGATGTCCTGCCCCTGTCCAGCCACACTGGATGTTTCAGCCGCTTCCCCGGGATCACCCCACGCAATGTCACTTCCTTGTGGGGTGACACTGACTACACAGTAGAACACAGAGGTTCTTCCCCAGGCCGCAATTAGGTTTTCACAAGTTAGTTGACTTTATGGCCAGAAGCAACCGTTAGAGCATTTAATCTCATCCCCTGCGTATCCTAAGGCCTCCTGTATATCAGAAGAGCTGGGCTTTTCTTTTACTCAAATGTTTTCCAGAAAGGCATCTAGTCTTTATTCGAAGAGATCAAGAGATGGAGAATCCATCATTTCTCTTGATAGTTTGTGCCAATGACGAATCACCCTCTTACAAATCCGGGTCTTATTGTCATTATACTTTTTCTGATTTCTGCTTCCATCCATGGGGTCTTGTCATGCCTTTCTCTGCTACATAAAAGAGCCCTTTTATACTCAACATTTTCTCTCCATGAAGTCAAGCAACTCACCTCTCATTTGTCTTTTGTGTATACTAAACAGATTGAGCTTTTTCAATGTCTCATTAGAAGGCATCATCCCCATCACTCAATTACGAATCTTTTCTGTACCCTCTCCAATTGTTTTACCATAATATTCAAAATGTGGACACAAGAACTGGATTCAACATTCCAGCATCAGTCTCACCAATGCTCTTTCACTTCCCTTTCCATTCTCACTACTCTATCCATCCAAGAATGGCTTTAACCTTTTTTACCACAGTTTCATATTGACAGACCATGCTGAGCAGCTCGTCCACTATGGCCCCGAAATCCTTTTCAGGGTCAATGCTTTCCAGCGGATTGTCCCCCATTCTGTAGGGTGCCACCTGACTCCTTTGTTACTGAAGCTATGGGGTTGCATTTGGCTTTATTAAAACCTAATTATTTAGTAAGTATTTTAGAAGAACTAGCCCATTAGAGAGAGAATCGTGAATTACTCAAAGACAATGAATGGAGAACAGCGGCAAGAGCAATCAAATACATGTTTGGTTATGGCTTATTTCCTTGGTCTTAAAAGAGAGTAACGAGGACCTGAGTCTCCTCCCTCACAATAGCCCCAAACTCCCCCAATCAGCACTGAGACTCTGAGAAGCACAAAGCTGAGAGTCCTCACCAGATGTCCCAGGCCACCACCGGAGGGAGTCACTCTTAGAGCACCATTCCAGCCACATGTCTTTGGGAGGGCCTCCCGCAATGAGAGTTGGAGTGCAACCCCCCATCCCCAACTCTACAGGCACAGACAGGTCCTGGTGGTGAAAGGAAAGCAGGGGAAAAGGACAAAGATGCAAGAGAAGACAAGAAAGGAGGGAGAGGCAGGAAAAGGGAAAACAAAAAGGAGAAACCCCAATGTCCCCAGTAATTCTAAGGGACAAAGTCCTAGGTCGGAAATAAAATGCTGCCCCGACAATCTAATGTTTTCCTTTCCTAAAAATCAGCCGGCACCTGATGGATCAGACTGGTCAGGTTCCAAACCTCTCTGAGGCTCTTACCTTCTATACAGGGACGTCTGTTTTTGAGCAAAACCACTACAAGAAAAGGAGAAAACTCCAAAGAGGGTCCTCCTTGCGCTCACGAATGTGAAAGG
This sequence comes from Lepidochelys kempii, assembly GCF_965140285.1. Classification (NCBI taxonomy): domain Eukaryota; kingdom Metazoa; phylum Chordata; order Testudines; family Cheloniidae; genus Lepidochelys; species Lepidochelys kempii. The sequence continues at coordinate 85,054 of NW_027621929.1, forward strand.
GAATGCTCTCTCAGTCCTCCAGGAGAGACCTCGAGAAGGAGACGTGCTGAAGCAAAGCCACAGGGATCTCCGAGGTGGCCCCTGTCCTGCACCCCTGTCCTGCCTGGCTGATGTCAAGATCTCTCTGTGAGGTCATCGCCTCCCCACCACCTTTGTCCAATAAGCTGAAGTCCTGCCAAAGGCCCTTGTGATGTCACTGCCACACCCACCCCTCCCTTGCAGTGCTGATGTCCTGCCCCTGTCCAGCCACATTGGATGTTTCAGCTGCTTCCCCTGGATCACCCCACGCAATGAGCGTTCATTGTGGGCTCAAGCCCAACACAGTAAAACGTCAGAGGCTTCTCCCCATGCTACGCTCAGTTTTTCATAAACTAGCAGACTTTATGGACAGAAGAGACAGTTAGAGCATGTCATCTCACCCCCTGCATATCACATGCTTTCTGTAGAGCATAGTAGCTAGTTTTTGACTACACACGTTCCAGAAAGGCATCTCGTCTTCATTAGAAGACATCAAGAGGTGGGGAATTCCCACCACTTCCCTTTCTAGTTTCTTCCTTTGGTGATTCATCCTCACGGTTGAATATGTGTGCCCTCTTTCTAATATGAATTGGTCTCTTTTGAGTTTCCAGCCACTGGGTCTTGTTGTTCTTTTCTCTGCTAGATTAATGAGCCCTTTCATACCCGATATTTTCTCTCCATGAAGTCACTTCAACGACGTAACCTCCTGATCTTTTTTATCATCGAAACAGGCTGAGCTCTTTCAATAGCTCATGAGCAGGCATTTTTCTCCAGCCCACAAAACGTTTCATTGCTTTTTGCTGCCCCATCTCCAATATTTCCAAATCTTTTTTCAAAGGTGGACGCCAACACTGGATGCAGGATTCCATGATCAGTCTTCCTCATGGTGTGTCACCTCCCTATGCTCCTCACTGCTCTTTTCATACATCTAATGATGGCTTAGCCCTGTTCACCACAGCATCACCTTGGGTGCTCATGTTGAATGGCTTGCCTAGCATAGCCCTAAATCCTCTTCACACTCAGTGCTTTCCTGGATACACTTCCCCACTCTGTAGGTGTGGCCTACATGCTTTGTCGCTAGCTATAGGACCCTTCATTTGGTTCTTTTCCAACTTGTTTTCTTTGAATGGCTCCAGCTTACCAAGGGATCCCATTGCTCTGTGTCGCTGCCCTTTCCTCATCATTAATTACCACTCTGCTACTATTTTATCACCCACCAATGTTAGCAGAAGTGAAATTTTATTTGGGTTGCGGTTCATTGATATTTATTTTCAAGAAATAGTCCTTGAGAGCCTCTTCATATCCCTCGTGCCCATAACCTGCTCCACACAGCACAGTGAGAAAAGGCCGCCCAGCCCAGCTCTGCCCTAGGGGCTAAGCACAGAACAAACGTAGGAGCTTGTGTCATCCATAGCCTCAGAACAACATGTGGGGGTCATCAGCTTACAAAGACACTCTAGACCGGTAGCGTAGACAGGCCCCAAATGTATCTAAGTGTCCCGCCTTGCAAAACAGGAGAGAAAAAAACATAACCTTGAGTAGCTTTATTTTATAGTCGTGGAAACTGAGGCACACAGAAGCAAAGAGATTTGCTCATGGTCAAAAAGTCAGGAATAGAAAATGGCCCATCTGCTGATAGTCAGTCCTGGGCCCTAGCCGTGTTTGTCCTGGCTTCTCTGCTTCAGCTCCAGTAACAACCCGAGTCGAGGTTTTCTTCCTCTCTGTGTCCTTTAACTTCACGTCACTGGAGAAGAAAGATTGTTTCTGACCAGCTGGGTCTAATGCTTAAAAACCTTAATTTTTTTCTTTCGCTAGGATAACGCTGGGCATTTTCTCTCATTCACTTTCCTTTGGAATAATTTCAATCCAGTCCAAAGGATTTCCTCTTCCATTGTGTCTTCAGCACCTTTCCTAGCAAACAGTTACTGTTGGAGCACAGGTTTCCAGTTTCAGGCTGTCCCAGGGTGAGATGGCCATGAAAGGGGTAGTAGCTCAACTGAACCTATCCCCAGGTGAAGGGAATAAGTGCAGGGGTCACATGAGAAGGAGCAGCATGTATCTAGGGTCCAGGCCTGTTGGGCGATATAAGAACAGCCTGTGCTCAGCCAGGAGAGAGACCCGCAATGGGGGCAGGCCTGGGAGGGGCTTGGATAGTCCTTTCAAGTCAGTTTCGGTACACATTAGGGGATGGAACAGCCAAGCTGCTAGGGTTGGGAGCTGGGCCTCCTGGCAGTGTCCAGGAACGAAAGCACAGCACCTGCCAGGAGGGGAGTCCCCACAGAGGGACACCGTCATCTCCCAGGAAGGGAAAAGGCTCTCACTGCCATTTCTTAACCTCATGGGGTGTTCTCCTGCTCCGCCAACCCCACCCCTATTTCAGCATCTCCAGGTGCCTGAGGGAGCAGGAACCAGAGGCCATCCTGCAGCTGGGACAGAGATGGAGGTTGATGACCTACCTGCCCGTGGTGACCATGGTGCAGGACAGCCCTCAGGACATGCAAATGCAGCTCCAGATCTACAGAATGCAGCTTCCCTTTGCTGGCACGAGACCTTGCAGGTTGCGGGGGGTGAGACAGGCACTAACTTTTGGTAACCCTCAGTGGGATCAGAGGGTAATGGTTTGTAGAAAGTGGTGTTGGAGAGCGTTACAAAAACTAGGCAAGCCATTTACAACACACACTTTGTTTCTCTACAAAAGAAAAAGGACACTAAACTCTCTAAACTACTACATGCCACAAGGGGCTACAACAGTGGTTCTCTTAACCCACCCACCAATATTGTTAATGTATCCACCTATACTTTTAGCCCAGCAGAAGAATCTGTCCTATCTCGGGTCCTCTCCTTCTGCCCCTCCACCCCCATGAATATGATACCGTTCTGTGGTGACCTAGAATCCTATTTTCGACGTCTCCGACTCAAGGAATATTTCTAACACACCTCTGAGCAACATACTAACCCACAGAGACCTTCCTACCAAGACGACAAAAAGAAGGATTCTGGGTGGACTCCTCCTGAAGGTCGAAACAACAGACTGGACTTCTACAGAGAGTGCTTCCACCGACGTGCACGGGCTGAAATTGTGGAAAAGCAGCATCACTTGGCCCATAACCTCAGCCGTGCAGAACACAACGCCATCCACAGCCTCAGAAACAGCTCAGACATGATAATCAAGAAGGCTGAAAAAGGAGGTGCTGTCGCCATCATGAATAGGTCAGAATAGAAAAAAGAGGCTGCTAGGCAGGTCTCCAGCACCACTTTCTACAAGCCATTACCCTCTGATCCCACTGCGGGTTACCAAAAGAAACTACACCATCTGCTCAAGAAACTCCCTGAAAAAGCACAAGAACAAATCTGCACAGACACACCCCTAGAACCCCGACCTGGGATATTCTATCTGTGACCCAAGATCCATAAACCTGGAAATCCTGGATGCCCCATCATCTCAGGCTTTGGCACCCTGACTGCAGGATTGTCTGGCTATGTAGACTCTCTCCTCAGGCCCTACACTACCAGCACTCCCAGCTATCTTCGACACACCACTGACTTCCTGAGGAAACTACAATCCATCGGTGATCTTCCTGAAAACACCATCCTGGCCACTGTGGATGTAGAAGCCCTCTACACCAACATTCCACACAAAGATGGACTACAGGCCCTCAGGAACAGTATCCCCGATAATGTCACGGCAAACCTGGTGGCTGAATTTTGTGACTTTGTCCTCACCCATAACTATTTCACATTTGGGGACAATGTATATCTTCAAACCAGCGGCACTGCTTTGGGTACCTGCATGGCCCCACAGTATGCCAACATTTTTATGGCTGACTTAGAATAACGCTTCCTCAGCTCTCGTCCCCTAATGCCCCGCCTCTACTTGTGTTACATTGATGACACCTTCATCATCTGGACCCATGGAAAAGAAGCCCTTGAGGAATTCCACCATGATTTCAACAATTTCTATCCCACCATCAACCTCAGCCTGGACCAGTCCACACAAGAGATCCACTTCCTGGACACTATGGTGCTCATAAGCGATGGTCACATAAACACCACCCTATACGGGAAACCTATTGACCACTCTACTTACCTACATGCCTCCAGCTTCCATCCAGGACACACCACACGATCCATTGTCTACAGACAAACTCTACGATACAACCGCATTTGCTTCAACCCCTCAGGCAGAGACAAACACCTACAAGATCTCTATCAAGCATTCTTACAACTACAATACACACCTGCTGAAGTGAAGAAACAGATTGACAGAGCCAGAAGAGTACCCAGAAGTTACCTACTACAGGACAGGCCCAACAAAGAAAAAACAGAATGCCACTAGCCATCACCTTCAGCCCCCAACTAAAACCTCTCCAACGCATCATCAAGGATCTACAACCTATCCTGAAGGACACCCCATCACTCTCACAGATCTTGGGAGACAGGCCAGTCCTTGCGTACAGACAGCCCCCCAACCTGAAGCAAATACTCACCAGCAACCACACACCACACAACAGAACCACTAACCCAGGATCCTATCCTTGCAACAAAGCCCGTTGCCAACTGTGTCCACATATCTATTCAGGGGACACCATCATAGGGCCTAATCACATCAGCCACACTATCAGAGGCTCGTTCGCCTGCACATCTACCAATGTGATATATGCCATCATGTACCAGCAATGCCCCTCTGCCATGTACATTGGTCAAACTGGACAGTCTCTACGTAAAAGAATAAATGGACAAAATCAGACGTCAAGTATTATAACATTCAAAAACCAGTCGGAGAACACTTCAATCTCTCTGGTCACGCAATTACAGACATGAAGGTCGCTATCTTACAACAAAAAAACTTCAAATCCAGACTCCAGCGAGAAACTGCTGAATTGGAATTCATTTGCAAATTGGATACTATTAATTTAGGCTTAAATAGAGACTGGGAGTGGCTAAGTCATTATGCAAGGTAGCCTATTTCCCCTTGTTTTTTCCTAACCCCCCCCGCCCCCAGACGTTCTGGTTAAACTTGGATTTATATTGGAAATGGCCCACCTTGATTTTCATACACATTGTAAGGAGGGTGGTCACTTTGGATAAACTATTACCAGCAGGAGAGTGAGTTTGTGTGTGTGGTTTTTGGAGGGGGGTGGGTGAGAAAACCTGGATTTGTGCTGGAAATGGCTCACCTTGATTATCATACACATTGTAAAGAGAAAAGGAGTACTTGTGGCACCTTAGAGACTAACAAAATAAATTGATTAGTCTCTAAGGCACCACAAGTACTCCTTTTCTTTTTGCGAATACAGACTAACACGGCTGTTACTCTGAAAATTGTAAAGAGAGTGGTCACTTTGGATGGGCTATTACCAGCAGAAGAGTGAATTTGTGTGTGGGGAGTGGAGGGTAAGAAAACCTGGATTTGTGCTGGAAATGGCCCAACTTGATTATCATACACATTGTAAGGAGAGTGATCACTTTAGATAAGCTATTACCAGCAGGAGAGTGGGGTGGGAGGAGGTATTGTTTCATGGTCTCTGTGTATATAATGTCTTCTGCAGTTTCCACAGTATGCATCCGATGAAGTGAGCTGTAGCTCACGAAAGCTCATGCTCAAATAAATTGGTTAGTCTCTAAGGTGCCACAAGTCCTCCTTTTCAGTTTGAGAACTGCAAAACTAAGCATCTCTGATGGTATCTTCTAGACTGAGCACTGAATCCCATTGGGTAGATAGAAAGATTAACCTCCATAATCTATACAGAAGCCTGTGGAACCCCATAAGATTGGGTCCTTAATCCATGAAGTATTGGAACTCATTTACAGAACTTTTCTTAAACGTTACATGAATATATTGTCTCATACTATAGAATTAGAATTTATCATCCCTATTCCATGATGAGAGATCTTTGAGCTATAATGTATCTTCATTAAAACTATCTTTAGATAGCTTCCTGAGGGGCAAAAAACATTTTATCAAACAAATCCAATTTTTTTTATTTTTTTTTTTAAATCATTGATTTTTATCCACCCTGGTTGCAAGTGAATAGCAAAGCTGGTCCCAGCAGGGAGCCAGAGTGTCCCAAATCCTGAGCGGGTGGGAGAGCCTCTCTGTGAGCCTCTGTAAAGCATCTCACTTCAACAGTGACTGGCTGAACGATTTATTGTAAGGGACGCCCTTTCTCAGACCCTTTCCCTTTATTGTCTCCCAACCCTCCACGTCAGTCCCTGACCCAGGATTGCCAAGCCAAACTAAAATACTACTTGTTTGAAATCTCACAGCTCGCCAAGATTACCTAATTGTCCAGGTGGCTGAGCCCGAAGGCAGCTCTGTGAACACCTCCATACCGAATGCCAGCTCCATTTCAGAGACGTCTTTCTTCGTGCAGAAATAGAACACCTCCACCTCTTCGTGGGAAGATGTCCTTTACTCCTCTGATGGGGGCTCCCAAACAGTCCTCAGTTCCGTCAAGGAGACACTCTCCTTTTCCAGTGGATACTTCAAGATGGAGAATGTGAGCAAAGGGGCTGAAGGAGTTTACAGGATTCAAGATGAAATGTACAGGAAGTGTGTGGCTGTCGTAAACTTTACCGTGGTGGGTAAGTTGTGCACTCAGTGACCCCAGAAAAAACTCTGCTCCCCTTGCACTTCTCAGGCCATGTAAAGCCTGTGGAAACATCCTATAAACTCACAGAATATGGAAGACCCCAGCAGATATTGAGCTGGGAGAGCCATCTCCTCTGCAGCCCCAGCCCAAGGGGTGTGTCACGTGGGAATGCGTGAGGAGAGGAACTAGCCAGACCACAATGCACTCTGGCTCTTCTCAGTGGAAGGACGGTCCCTGAGGGCCCCCTGCCAGCCGGCACACACTAGAGCAGCCCCCAAGCTGCTATAACCAATGACGGGACTGGCATTAGAGCTAGGGCAGAGAACCAGGAAGGTGTAAATCCTGTTGTGCCAGAGCAAGAGTCTTCTCTACACTAGGCCCACCGATGTTCCGACCACTGACTCTAGTAACAATGAACATTTTTTGCAAACATGGTCAGCTAGTGACCCAGCTGCCCCGGGGAGGCTAGTCCCTGGCCCCACCCCTCCCTTTCTGCCCCCTTGCCCCTGCAAGAGCCCAAAGCACCCCCACCGTGGCCCCCGGCCCCAGTGCCGGGCAGCTGTCAGGGAGAGACCCCAGGCCAGCACGGTTGCTGTGTCCTCAGGCCTGGCAGGGCAGAGGGCTGGGAACAGCAAGAGGGGGCCTGGCCTGTGGCGGAGCGTGGGCAGAGCCATGGTAGGCTGTCTGGCAAGTCACAGGCTCCCCCTGCCTACGATACCTGCTGCCCATATTTGCAAAGTTTCTGCAGTGCAGGCAAGGTTTCAAGCACCCCAAGGGCTCACAGGGAAAGTGGCATGTGTTGTATAGGCCATGGGGTAACTTTTATTTTTATGGTGCCTAGCAAGCCTTTTGTTCATCAGGCTGCTCGTTAACATACCCCTGGCTCTGTCTGACTGCGGGATCAGGAGCAAACATTCATGAAGGGTCTGCGCTGAAATCCCTCAGAAATACGTAGTATGCCGTGACCTGTTTTATCTCTGGCCACTGTCACCCTAGTCTCTGAGGCCCAGATCTTCAAAGATCAATGGGAATTGGATACCTAAATACCTTGTAGGATCTGGGCCTAAGGGCCAGATTGTCAAAGGTATTTAGGCACCTAAAGCTGCAAATAGGCACGTAGGGGAATTTTCAAAAGCATGCAGCTGCCTAACTCTCACTGAAGACGGTAGTTAGTCACTTTTGAAAATCCCATTAGTGACCTACCTGCATCTTCAGGAATGCAAATACCTTTGAGTATCTGGCCCTAGATAATCAAAGGGCTCCAGGGCAGAGGCTGGAATTGAACCAGGCACTTATGGCTCCTAGATCAGCACCTCCCCCTTAGGCCAACCTTCTGCAGTGCAGGCAAGAAGAGGAGAATCAGGCATGTGGTATACGGAGTCCTCACCAACACTTTCCTCCTTCTTTTCTCGTTCCAGAGCCCAGCTCATTCCCACCTACTGTGTCTGGGACCTCCGGTGCTGAGGAGGAAGCTCGTGATGAGACCAAAGGGGATGGGAAGTAGCTTGTGATGGGAGATTTCCTTCCCCAGTAGCCTCTCTCCTCCCAGCCTGAATTTCACACGCCCGTCCCAGGTCCCACTGACATCAGAGTGAGCTTGAGGGCAGTGTCCAGTTGTTCCAGATCTTCTCAGGTGGCCTGAGGGCTTGGGCCACAATTGGCCAAAAATGGACCACGGGGAGCTGGCACAGCAGAGTTGGCTATGACCAAGGACAAGCCCTTGGCTGATTGAGGAGCCGTGTTTGGGGCCTCTCAACGCGAGTGCAGAGTGTCAATTAAGGGGATGAGTTCAGGGGCAGAAAACTGTGATCCCCAAAACCCAGCATGCTCTGGGGGGGAGCCACCTATGCTAGCCAATGGGAGATGTTGATGAGAGGGGTGTGTCCTAAGCCCTGCCCCTCTCTGTGTTCGATGCTTGTTGTGGCTTGTGATCCTGAGAAAACCCCTCTCTTGCAGTCAGGTGATTTAGATGCTGCTTAAGTCATATCTTGCAGGAATAAGTTAGGTACCTGCCTTGCTCCATGCAAAATGGCAGAGGGGCCATCCTAACCCAGCCCTGTTGTCAGAGCACTCAGCTGGGAGAGTCCCGTTCAATTCTCCATCATTAAAAAAAGAAGTCAGTCCATTCTTCTGAATGCTCTCAGACAGGCAACTCCTGTTTGTCTGGGTTCGGTGAGGGAGTTGCTTAGTCACAGTCAAATAATTTACTTAACAGTCCAATTCATCTAAGTATTATATTTAACGGGTTTCTGGAATTTGTAACCGCTTTAGCAAGGTCATTGCATGATAGGCTGGTGCACCGTTAAAAGAAACAGGTGCTAGGCGGAAGAAAGCAGCAGCATCTTAAAAACATTTGTCAACCATTCAGCTTTCTTCAAGTTGCAAGGAGAGAGGCTTGTAGATGGCCTAGAGAAGAAATCGCTTTGCATGAGGATTCTGTCGGTGTTTAAACCGAAGGGGTGTTTTCTGCAAAGGGAGTAGGTGGGAAGGAACCTGCTTTATGGCTCAGGCTCTGTCTGCACTTAAAACACGATAGCTGCTGCAGCCCTTCAGTACAGACACTTCCCACAGCAACGGAACTCCAAGTCCAGCGCTCTAGGCCTTGCTGCCTCCATTAGACAGCTGCAGCGGCACAGGAGCTAGCAAACAGAGCTGTAAACAGGGGAGTTTGAGTGGGAGTTCTGTTGGAGGAGAAGGTATTTGTGTGTGTTTGGTTTTGTATTGGTAATATCTGTATGTGTAGAGGCTTGTAGGGGCTTTGTGCTGGGAGAGAAGCTGAGCCCTGATTAGGGGGCGGGGCTTCACTGACTAGGGGTCCTATAAAGGTAGCAGCCAGTCAGGCAGCGGCACAGGAGCTAGCAAACAGAGCTGTAAACAGGGGAGTTTGTCTTGTGGTGCTTGTGTGGGGTTTGGTTTTGCTGTGGGTGGTGGTGTTTTGGTGTGGTTTGTGTTTCCCAACACAATTTAGGTGGGAAGGATTTAGGTGGGAAGGCTATGACAGATTCAGAGGTGGCAGTGGGAGTGACCCATGTAGCAGATGACACAATGAAGATGACTGGATGTGGAAGCTGTGGTATGTACATGATCCTGGAGGGGGCACCTGGTAAGAGTTTTGTCTGCATGAAATGCCGTCTGATAGAGCTGATGGAGGAAAAGATCAGAGGTTTGGAGATGCAGGTGGAAAGTCTGGTAGAGTTTAGGAAGGGGTTTGAGCAGATTATGGAGCAAAGACATGAGGTATCTGAAGGGAAAAGCTCAGACTTGCAGATGGAAGCAGGACTAGGGAATTCTGAGGTGAGACTGGGTGAGGAAAGTGGTCAGTGGAAGCATGTGACTAAAAGAACTAGGCAGAGGAAAAGACGGGCTAGTGAAGGAGAAATAGAGCTTCAGAATAGGTTTGCAGAGTTGGAAAATGAAGAAGGGGCTCAGCAGGTAGTCACTGAAGGTGACAGGGCAAGGAAGAAGAGAAGAGCGGTTAGTCCTATAGGAAAAGGGGAAGAGTTAATGGAGATTACACCAAATATGAGCCCCAGGAGGATACAGGATGGGTTAAAAAGGATTACAAGGGAGAATGGGAATGGAAAGAACTTGCAGCCAGAGGGAACAGGGGATAGACTGGAGAATAGCACCGTCACTAGGAAAAGGCAGGTCTATGTGATTGGGGACTCTTTACTGAGAAGAATAGATAGGCCTGTAACCAGAGCTGATCCAGAAAATAGGAGGGTGTGCTGTCTTCCAGGTGCTAAGATACGGGATGTAGACCTGAGGTTGAAAAGGATTCTAAAGGGAGCGGGAAAGAATCCCCTAATTATCCTTCATGTGGGAACAAATGATACGGCTAGATTCTCGCTGGAAAGTATTAAGGGAGACTATGCTAGGCTGGGGAGGACGCTTAAGGAAATTGAGGCTCAGGTGATCTTTAGTGGGATTCTGCCTGTTCCTAGAGAAGGGCAACAAAGGTGTGACAAGATTATGACTATCAATAGATGGCTTAGGCAGTGGTGCTATAAGGAGGGCTTTGGGATGTATGGCCATTGGGAGGCATTCATGGATAGAGGACAGTTCTCTCGGGATGGACTTCATCTGAGTAGGGAAGGAAATAGACTTCTAGGATGGAGGCTGGCACAACTGATTAAGAGAGCTTTAAACTAGGAATTTGGGGGAGATGGTTGGGAGATGTCCAGGTAATCTCCACGCCAGAATTTAGCATAGAGTGGAAAGAAAATGAAGTAAGAGTGGATACAGCTGTAGGTAGGAGGAAGGGCAGTGTAGATACAAGTCTAATAGGTTATACTGGTAGTAAAATAACCGTGCCTAATAGGGTACAGAATGTGAGTGAGGCCAAACAGCAAAAATTAAGATGTTTGTACACTAATGCAAGGAGCCTAGGTAACAAAATGGAGGAACTAGAGTTACTGGTGCAGGAAGTGAAACCAGATATTATAGGTATAACAGAGACCTGGTGGAATAGTAGTCATGACTGGGCTACAGGTATTGAAGGGTATGTGCTGTTTAGGAAAGACCGAAATAAAGGTAAAGGTGGTGGAGTAGCACTGTATATCAATGATGAGATAGAATGTAAAGAAATAAGAAGCGATGAAATGGATATGACTGAGTCTGTCTGGGCAACAATTAAATTGGGGAAGAAAACTATTAGAGCCTCCCCTGGGATAGTGCTTGGGGTGTGCTACAGACCGCCGGGATCTAATTTGGATATGGATAGAGCCCTTTTTAATGTTTTTAATAAAATAAATATTAATGGAAACTGTGTGATCATGGGAGACTTTAACTTCCCAGATATAGACTGGAGGACGAGTGCTAGTAATAATAATAGGGCTCAGATTTTCCTAGATGCGATAGCTGATGGATTCCTTCAGCAAGTAGTTGCTGAACCGACTAGAGGGGATGCCATTTTAGATTTGGTCTTGGTGAGTAATGAGGACCTCATAGAGGAAATGGTTGTAGGGGATAATCTTGGCTCAAGTGATCATGAGCTAATTCAGTTCAAACTGAATGGAAGGATTAACAAAAATAAATCTGCAACTAGGGTTTTTGATTTCAAAAGGGCTGACTTTCAAAAATTAAGGAAATTAGTTAGGGAAGTGGATTGGACTGAAGAATTTATGGGTTTAAAGGTAGAGGAGGCCTGGGATTATTTTAAATTAAAGCTGCAGAAGCTATCGGAAGCCTGCATCCCAAGAAAGGGGAAAAAATTCATAGGCAGGAGTTGTAGACCAAGCTGGATGAGCAAGCATCTTAGAGAGGTAATTAAGAAAAAGCAGAAAGCATATAGGGAGTGGAAGAAGGGAGGGATCAGTAAGGAAAACTACCTTATTGAGGTCAGAATATGTAGGGATAAAGTGAGACAGGCTAAAAGTCAAGTAGAGTTGGACCTTGCAAGGGGAATTAAAACCAATAGTAAAAGGTTCTATAGTCATATAAATAGGAAGAAAACAAAGAAAGAAGAAGTGGGACCGCTAAAAACTGAGGATGGAGTGGAGGTCAAGGATAATCTAGGCATGGCCCAATATCTAAACAAATACTTTGCCTCAGTCTTTAATAAGACTAAAGAGGATCTTAGGCATAATGGTAGCATGATAAATGGGAATGAGGATATGGAGGTAGACATCACCATATCTGAGGTAGAAGCGAAACTCAAACAGCTTAATGGGACTAAATCGGGGGCCCAGATAATCTTCATCCAAGAATATTAAAAGAATTGGCACAAGAAATTGCAAGCCCATTAGCAAGAATTTTTAATGAATCTGTAAACTCAGGGGTTGTACCGTATGATTGGAGAATTGCTAACATGGTTCCTATTTTTAAGAAAGGGAAAAAAAGTGATCCAAGTAATTATAGGCCTGTTAGTTTGACATCTGTAGAATGCAAGGTCTTGGAAAAAATTTTGAAGGAGAAAGTAGTTAAGGACATTGAAGTCAATGGTAAATGGGACAAAATACAACATGGTTTTACAAAAGGTAGATCGTGCCAAACCAACCTGATCTCCTTCTTTGAGAGAGTAACAGATTTTTTAGATAAAGGAAACGCAGTGGATCTAATTTACTTAGATTTTAGTAAGGTGTTTGATACTGTGCCACATGGGGAATTATTAGTTAAATTGGATAAGATGGGCATCAACAGGAAAATTGAAAGGTGGATAGGGAATTGGTTAAAGGAGAGACTACAACACGTCCTACTGAAAGGTGAACTGTCAAGTTGGAGGGAGGTTACCAGTGGAGTTCCTCAAGGATCAGTTTTGGGACCAATCTTATTTAATCTTTTTATTACTGACCTGGGCACAAAAAGTGGGAGTGTGCTAATAAAGTTTGCAGATGATACAAAGCTGGGAGGTATTGTTAATTTAGAGAAGGACAGGGATACCCTACAGGAGGATCTGGATGATCTTGTAAACTGGAGTAATAGGAATAGGATGAAATTTAATAGTGAGAAGTGTAAGGTCATGCATTTAGGGATTAATAACAAGAATTTTAGTTATAAGCTAGGGACGCATCAACTAGAAGTAACGGAGGAGGAAAAGGACCTTGGAGTATTGGTTGATCATAGGATGACTATGAGCTGCCAATGTGATATGGCTGTGAAAAAAGCTAATGTCGTCTTGGGATGCATCAGGAGAGGTATTTCCAGGAGGGATAAGGAGGTTTTAGTACCGTTATATAAGGCACTGGTGAGACCTCACCTGGAATACTGTGTGCAGTTCTGGTCTCCCATGTTTAAGAAGGATGAATTCAAACTGGAACAGGTACAGAGAAGGGCTACTAGGATGATCCGAGGAATGGAAAACTTGTCTTATGAAAGGAGACTCAGGGAGCTTGGCTTGTTTAGCCTAACTAAAAGAAGGTTGAGGGGAGATATGATTGCTCTCTATAAATATATCAGAGGGATAAATACCAGAGAGGGAGAGGAATTATTTAAACTCAGTACCAATGTGGACACAAGAACAAATGGATATAAACTGGCCACTAGGAAATTTAGATTAGAAATTAGACGAAGGTTTCTAACCATCAGAGGAGTGAAGTTTTGGAATAGCCTTCCGAGGGAAGTAGTGGGGGCAAAAGATCTATCTTGCTTTAAGATTAAACTCGATAAGTTTATGGAGGAGATGGTATGATGGGATAACATGGTTTTGGTAATTAAATATTCATGGTAAATAGGCCCAATGGCCTGTGATGGGTTTTTAGATGGGGTAAGATCCAAGTTACCCGGGAAAGAATTTTCTGTAGTATCTGGCTGATGAATCTTGCCCATATGCTCAGGGTTTAGCTGATCGCCATATTTGGGGTCGGGAAGGAATTTTCCTCCAGGGCAGATTGGAAGGCCCTGGAGGTTTTTCGCCTTCCTCTGTAGCATGGGGCACGGGTCACTTGCTGGAGGATTCTCTGCTCCTTGAGGTCTTCAAACTACAATTTGAGGACTTCAGTAGCACAGATATAGGTGTGAGGTCTTTTTTAGGAGTGGTGGGTGAAATTCTGTGGCCTGCATTGTGCAGGAGGTCAGACTAGATGATCATAATGGTCCCTTCTGGCCTAAATATCTATGAATCTATGAATCTATAAGTACAGAAAAGGATGAGAAAAATGATGAGGGACGTGGAGCAGCTTCTGTATGAGGAGAGATTAATAAGACTGGGACTTTTCACCTTGGAAAAGAGATGACTAATGGGGGATACGATAGAGGTGTATAAAATCATGACTGATGTGGAGAAAGTAAATCAGGAAGTGTTGTTTACTCTTTCTCATAAGACAAGAACCAGGGGTCACCCAATGAAATTAATAGGCAGCAGGTTTAAAAGAAACAAAAGGAAGTATTTCTACACACAATGGAGAGTCAACCTGTGGAACTCCTTGCCAGAGGATGTTGTGAAGGCCAAGACTATAACAGGGTTCAAAAAAGAACTAGATAAGTTCATGGAGGACAGGTCCCCCAACTGCTATTAGCTAGCATGGGCAGGGATGGTTTCCCTAGTCTATATTTTCAAGAAGCTGGGAATGGGTGACAGGGGATGGATCACTTGATTACCAGAGCTCCTCTGATTCTGGGTTTTTTTTTTTTTTTTTTTTAAATCTCTCCACAATTTTGGTTGCAACTGAAACTTCTAGTTAAAGCGATCAGTGGAGGGGGGGGCGGGGTCTGGACGCTCTGTCGCCTTGCGCTTTGTTTGTGTCACCTTTACACTGATGCAAAGTGAGCAAGAAATACCAAAAGAACTGCAGGCACTAGTGTAAATGACACACACCAGGATCAGGGTAAGGCTGGATTGGGGCCCAGAACTCTTCCCTCACCCACCCATCACGGCACAAGGAGTTTGATCCTGGGCCTCATGCCAACTGCCCATAAGGGGCAGCTTAGAAATTCTTCGGTTGTACAAAGCTGGTGTGTCTCCCTATGTCACCTGCCTCCTCCCAATCTTTAGTCTGGGGACGTGGTGTGGTAGCAAAGAGAGTGTGGTGCAAAATGCTGGCTCAGAACTGCTGCCACGACAGCCAGTGTAACTTAGAGCAGCCTCAACAGTGCTCTAAGTTTTATGTCAGGTGCTATTTCAGGCACCAGCCAGCCGAAGCTTGGGGGAACAAAAGGGTGACTTCAAGCCCCCTTTTCCCATCCCTCTCTGCTGAGCCAAGTGAAAACTTGGCACTGCTGAGAATTCAGACCCAGGCATAAGGCAATGGAGAACCCCAATCTTTCTTCTGCTGTGGAGAGTTGGTAAAACTCAAAGCCCAGATGGCACCGTTATTAAGCCCATTATTTTTTTCTCTTTGCTATTTAAAAATAATGAGATGCAAAACCAATATGAGTGCAGCAGTAATGTTGTATGGTTCGGACACACAAGTTAAATTTCCTGTGACAACACGAACTTGATCAACTTGCATGTGTAGAGCATATTTCTCCTCTTCCTGTTTTTCTTGTTGTATTTCAAAATTTACCCCCCAGGGTTCTTTGTGGCATGTAATGCGGCTTGTATTAAACACGCCACAAACCCAAACTTACAGGAATGGGCCAGAACTTGACAGCTTACAGGAGTGGCCGCTAGAGGGATCGGGGCTGAATTTAGAGGGCACAATTTTCAAAAGCATCAAAGTGACTTAAGTGCACTGGGAAATTTTACCTCTAGTCTTCCTTATGAATTAATTTTTTATTTTATTTTTTTTTAAAGGGAGCTGTAGCCTGTTTTCCACAGAGTCAGTCTGAGTTCAAGCCAATGCCGTAGGGCATTTCAGGCTGCTGTCCTGTCTGATCCAGCCCAGGGGACAATATCTGATGCTTCCAGGAAAAGCAAGAACCCGCTGTAACATACATGGCTAGTTTTAACATGCTGTAAATGCAGGTGGGGAATTAATTACTGACCTCGGTGGCATTCAGACTATGTCCTGAAGCATGGGATTGGGCCAGAGGGACAGCTAGCGCTGGCCACAGTGTCTAGGGTCTCGGAGTGGGAAGTTCCATGGAGAATTCCACTGGGTGGGAGACTCAGCTGTGAAGGGAGGGGGCGGGCAGGAGCATCTCATAAACCCAAGATTGGAATAACTGAAGTAATGTTCCTTTTACACAGAGCCTCAGCTCTCTGGAACCTCTGCAAATGCTTTAGCCACGTGTTTAACTCCATCCGTAGGAGTAGCCTTGGATCGCAGTGGGAGGGCTCAGGTGCGTAAGTGTTTGCAGGATGGGCGCTCAGGGCAGTCCCTGACGCCAGGGCAAAGTGGATGTGACGTGCCACTGTCTGGATTTGGGAGCCTGCCTGCACACCAAACTCACTAGGCACTGGGTGCATGACTTCAAGGCGCTGGGCCGGGGAAAATCAGCCCCGGGTGGTTATTTCGAGTAGAAAACCAGAGCCACTTCTGGGGTCTTTCAGCTTCTAATGCCCTTTCCCTTCTGCAGCTGGATTTCATCCTATGATAAAATCCCTCTCAATGCCAAGTCAGTGCCATAAATCACTGGCCTGGGTGCAGGAATCAGTAGGTGACGTTCTCTGGCCTGGGTTATGCCAGGGCTCAGACTAAATTATTCTTCCCAAAACTTTTAAAAGCTGAGCCCCCTCCTCAAGGTAAAGAAACCAATCGTGCCCCTCACCCGTCAGCAATGTGTTAGCGACCCCACCCCCCATTTTCATGGATACGTCTTCAAACCCCACCCTTCCCACCATGGCTAGCCCTTCCCCACGCTTCAGGAGATGCTGAAGGAGATGATCCTAACCATCCCCTCTAAACTTAAGACTTGAGGGATCCCATCATGGAGCATCTTAAAAATCACAGTTTCCAGACTCTGGAACAGGGCATGATAAATGGGAATGAGGATATGGAGGTAGACATCACCATATCTGAGGTAGAAGCGAAACTCAAACAGCTTAATGGGACTAAATCGGGGGGCCCAGATAATCTTCATCCAAGAATATTAAAAGAATTGGCACAAGAAATTGCAAGCCCATTAGCAAGAATTTTTAATGAATCTGTAAACTCAGGGGTTGTACCGTATGATTGGAGAATTGCTAACATAGTTCCTATTTTTAAGAAAGGGAAAAAAAGTGATCCAAGTAATTATAGGCCTGTTAGTTTGACATCTGTAGTCTGCAAGGTCTTGGAAAAAATTTTGAAGGAGAAGGTAGTTAAGGACATTGAAGTCAATGGTAAATGGGACAAAATACAACATGGTTTTACAAAAGGTAGATCGTGCCAAACCAACCTGATCTCCTTCTTTGAGAGAGTAACAGATTTTTTAGATAAAGGAAACGCAGTGGATCTAATTTACTTAGATTTTAGTAAGGCGTTTGATACTGTGCCACATGGGGAATTATTAGTTAAATTGGATAAGATGGGCATCAATAGGAAAATTGAAAGGTGGATAGGGAATTGGTTAAAGGGGAGACTACAACGGGTCCTACTGAAAGGTGAACTGTCAGGCTGGAGGGAGGTTACCAGTGGAGTTCCTCAAGGATCAGTTTTGGGACCAATCTTATTTAATCTTTTTATTGCTGACCTGGGCACAAAAAGTGGGAGTGTGCTAATAAAGTTTGCAGATGATACAAAGCTGGGAGGTATTGCTAATTTAGAGAAGGACAGGGATACCCTACAGGAGGATCTGGATGATCTTGTAAACTGGAGTAATAGGAATAGGATGAAATTTAATAGTGAGAAGTGTAAGGTCATGCATTTAGGGATTAATAACAAGAATTTTAGTTATAAGCTAGGGACGCATCAACTAGAAGTAACGGAGGAGGAAAAGGACCTTGGAGTATTGGTTGATCATAGGATGACTATGAGCTGCCAATGTGATATGGCTGTGAAAAAAGCTAATGTCGTCTTGGGATGCATCAGGAGAGGTATTTCCAGGAGGGATAAGGAGGTTTTAGTACCGTTATATAAGGCACTGGTGAGACCTCACCTGGAATACTGTGTGCAGTTCTGGTCTCCCATGTTTAAGAAGGATGAATTCAAACTGGAACAGGTACAGAGAAGGGCTACTAGGATGATCCGAGGAATGGAAAACTTGTCTTATGAAAGGAGACTCAGGGAGCTTGGCTTGTTTAGCCTAACTAAAAGAAGGTTGAGGGGAGATATGATTGCTCTCTATAAATATATCAGAGGGATAAATACCAGAGAGGGAGAGGAATTATTTAAACTCAGTACCAATGTGGACACAAGAACAAATGGATATAAACTGGCCACTAGGAAATTTAGATTAGAAATTAGACGAAGGTTTCTAACCATCAGAGGAGTGAAGTTTTGGAATAGCCTTCCGAGGGAAGTAGTGGGGGCAAAAGATCTATCTTGCTTTAAGATTAAACTCGATAAGTTTATGGAGGAGATGGTATGATGGGATAACATGGTTTTGGTAATTAAATATTCATGGTAAATAGGCCCAATGGCCTGTGATGGGTTTTTAGATGGGGTAAGATCCAAGTTACCCGGGAAAGAATTTTCTGTAGTATCTGGCTGATGAATCTTGCCCATATGCTCAGGGTTTAGCTGATCGCCATATTTGGGGTCGGGAAGGAATTTTCCTCCAGGGCAGATTGGAAGGCCCTGGAGGTTTTTCGCCTTCCTCTGTAGCATGGGGCACGGGTCACTTGCTGGAGGATTCTCTGCTCCTTGAGGTCTTCAAACTACAATTTGAGGACTTCAGTAGCACAGATATAGGTGTGAGGTCTTTTTTAGGAGTGGTGGGTGAAATTCTGTGGCCTGCATTGTGCAGGAGGTCAGACTAGATGATCATAATGGTCCCTTCTGGCCTAAATATCTATGAATCTATGAATCTATAAGTACAGAAAAGGATGAGAAAAATGATGAGGGACGTGGAGCAGCTTCTGTATGAGGAGAGATTAATAAGACTGGGACTTTTCACCTTGGAAAAGAGATGACTAATGGGGGATACGATAGAGGTGTATAAAATCATGACTGATGTGGAGAAAGTAAATCAGGAAGTGTTGTTTACTCTTTCTCATAAGACAAGAACCAGGGGTCACCCAATGAAATTAATAGGCAGCAGGTTTAAAAGAAACAAAAGGAAGTATTTCTACACACAATGGAGAGTCAACCTGTGGAACTCCTTGCCAGAGGATGTTGTGAAGGCCAAGACTATAACAGGGTTCAAAAAAGAACTAGATAAGTTCATGGAGGACAGGTCCCCCAACTGCTATTAGCTAGCATGGGCAGGGATGGTTTCCCTAGTCTATATTTTCAAGAAGCTGGGAATGGGTGACAGGGGATGGATCACTTGATTACCAGAGCTCCTCTGATTCTGGGTTTTTTTTTTTTTTTTTTTTAAATCTCTCCACAATTTTGGTTGCAACTGAAACTTCTAGTTAAAGCGATCAGTGGAGGGGGGGGCGGGGTCTGGACGCTCTGTCGCCTTGCGCTTTGTTTGTGTCACCTTTACACTGATGCAAAGTGAGCAAGAAATACCAAAAGAACTGCAGGCACTAGTGTAAATGACACACACCAGGATCAGGGTAAGGCTGGATTGGGGCCCAGAACTCTTCCCTCACCCACCCATCACGGCACAAGGAGTTTGATCCTGGGCCTCATGCCAACTGCCCATAAGGGGCAGCTTAGAAATTCTTCGGTTGTACAAAGCTGGTGTGTCTCCCTATGTCACCTGCCTCCTCCCAATCTTTAGTCTGGGGACGTGGTGTGGTAGCAAAGAGAGTGTGGTGCAAAATGCTGGCTCAGAACTGCTGCCACGACAGCCAGTGTAACTTAGAGCAGCCTCAACAGTGCTCTAAGTTTTATGTCAGGTGCTATTTCAGGCACCAGCCAGCCGAAGCTTGGGGGAACAAAAGGGTGACTTCAAGCCCCCTTTTCCCATCCCTCTCTGCTGAGCC
>NW_027621930.1:5000-99058 GCF_965140285.1 Lepidochelys kempii
CCATAAAGAAAAGGAGTACTTGTGGCACCTTAGAGACTAACCAATTTATTTGAGCATGAGCTTTCGTGAGCTACAGCTCACTTCATCGGATGCATGCCGTGGAAACTGCAGCAGACTTTATTTATACACAGAGAATATGAAAAAATACCTCCTCCCACCCCACTGTCCTGCTGGTAATAGCTTATCTAAAGTGATCATCAGGTGGGCCATTTCCAGCACAAATCCAGGTTTTCTCACCCTCCACCCCCCCACACAAATTCACTCTCCTGCTGGTGATAGCCCATCCAAAGTGACAACTCTTTACACAATGTGCATGATAATAAAGTTGGGCCATTTCCTGCACAAATCCAGGTTCTCTCACCCCCCTCCCAAAAACCACACACACAAACTCACTATCCTGCTGGTAATAGCTCATCCAAAGTGACCATTCTCCCTACAATGTGCATAATTAAGGTGGGTCATTTCCAGCACAAATCCAGGTTTTCTCACATCCCCCCCACCCCCATACACACACAAACTCACTCTCCTGCTGGTAATAGCTCATCCAAACTGACCACTCTCCAAGTTTAAATCCAAGTTAAACCAGAACATCTGGGGGGGGGGGGGGGGGTAGGAAAAAACAAGAGGAATTAGGCTACCTTGCATAATGACTTAGCCACTCCCAGTCTCTATTTAAGCCTAAATTAATAGTATCCAATTTGCAAATGAATTCCAATTCAACAGTTTCTCGCTGGAGTCTGGATTTGAAGTTTTTTTGTTTTAAGATAGCGACCTTCATGTCTGTGATTGCGTGACCAGAGAGATTGAAGTGTTCTCCGACTGGTTTATGAATGTTATAATTCTTGACATCTGATTTGTGTCCATTTATTCTTTTACGTAGAGACTGTCCAGTTTGACCAATGTACATGGCAGAGGGGCATTGCTGGCACATGATGGCATATATCACATTGGTGGATGTGCAGGTGAACGAGCCTCTGATAGTGTGGCTGATGTTATTAGGCCCTGTGATGGTGTCCCCTGAATAGATATGTGGGCACAATTGGCAATGGGCTTTGTTGCAAGGATAAGTTCCTGGGTTAGTGGCCTACCAGGTGAAGGGCCACATAGCAAAGGAGGCCATACAGATGGAGTAGAGCAAAGGTGGGCAAACTATGGTCCATGGGACCGCCCTGCCTGGGCCTTGAGCTCCTGGCTGGGGAGGCTAGTGCCCAGCCCCTCCCCTGTTGTTCCCCCTACCCCAGAGCGTCAGCTCACCATGCCACTAGCACTCTGGGCGGTAGGGCTGTGAGCTCCTGCCAGGCAGCACGGCAGTGTGGTTGGCTCCGGCCAAGCGGGGCAGCTGCCAGTCCTGCTGCTCTGAGCAGCATAGTAAGGGAGTGTGTGGGGGGGTGTTAGATAAGGGGCAGGAGGTCCTGGGGGCAGTCAGGGGACAGGGAGCAGTTGGATGGGAGGAGGTTCTGCTGGTGGGTGGTGGTCAGGGGCAGTTGGATAGGTGTGGGAGTCCCAGGGGGCAGGGGTTGGATGGGTGGGAAGTGGCGGATAGGGGCAAGTGAGTTTGGTTGGATGGTACCAGGATGGGCTTGAGGCACATGCCATTTACAGTGAGTCCACCCTTTCTGGAGCTGCCCATCTCACTCTGTGCTCTCCTTGCCCTCCGCTGACTGGCCTCACGCTCATTGCACTGTGCCCATGTGGCGGTGGATGGGTGCCTGATTTCAGAGCATTCACTGACATCTGCCTCTCAGGCCTGGATAGATCTTGCTGAGAAGCTGATGGATCAGCTGGAAGGAACAGCAGCTTTCTCTCAGGTAATAGAGACAGCAGCACTCATCAACAGCCACAAGATCCCAATGGGCCTGCAGTGCTGTTTGTATGTGGGAACTGGGGCATGTACTCTCCCTAGACCATGCAACAGGTCTGTGGCAGAGCTGGAAGTAGAACCCAGCTGTTCTGACTTCCAGACTGGTGCTCTCCCAAGTGGACCATGTTGCCATCATTAGCAGCTTTCTGTGCTGGTTAGCTGTGTAATAGTGAAGGGATTGAAGCAAGGCTAGGTAGCAGCTCATGAGCATTGTGTTCCCTGGGAGATCCCAGGCTCTGTACAGCCACCACTTCCACATTCCCAATCAGCAGATTCCTCTGGCATCTGTGAAATTCATCTTCCATGCCTGTTTGTGGGGAGGAGAGTGTTTACCATGTCCCAGCAGCTGCCTCCACCTTCCCCTTCAAAGGCATTCTTCAGCATCTTTCTGCAGACAGTTCTGGGGGTTGCCTGGTTGGCCCGAGGCTGAGCGGATGCATGTGATCAGGATCCTCTTGTGCTGAGATGGTGGCTGGGGGAGTTCTGGCTCACCTCTCTTCCCCATTCTCATGCTGCTGTGTTGCTTGATAAGTGCCAGTCACCTTATAAACAGCAAGACACTGCTCAGATGGCCCTGAGGTGCGCAAGGCAGCAGTGCACAATTCCAGGCCTCCCACTCACAGAGCACTGGTTCCTCTAGATCCAGCCGTTGAAAATACATCCCTTTCCTTAGTGAGTGTTTCAGTGGCAAGATTGGAGCATTGTAGCCATGTGCTGCTTAGTCAAAAGTTCCCACAAGCCAGACCATTTGGGGATTTCAGTCGGGCCAGAGAGGGTGGTCAGCCAGTCACTGGGCATCAATGGAGAATCTACCACAACCTTTGGTAAATTGTTCCAATGTTTCATTTAACACCTTAGTATTAGTCTGAATTTGTTTAGCTTCAACTTCCAGGGACTGAATTGTGTTCTACCTTTCTCTGCCATAATAATCTAAGTAACTACATGGGAAACAAATAATCAAATTACTCCTTAACCTTCTCTAATTAATATTCTGATTATTTTCTAACTTAATGTCACACACACCCCTTCGAAGGTAACTTGTCTTGGTGCACTTAAAAGCAACGAATGCTAATTGAAAATATTTTACTGGAAAACTGGTTTAGGCTGTATATTTCATAGTCAAGTAACTTCCAAAAACCTAATTTATAATGTCATTAACTCCAGAGCAGAATTACGTGACTCTGGGTTTGGCTCTGATCCTGCAAACTCATGCACACGAGTAACATTTTATGAACATGCGGTCCTTGTGGGTGTTTAGAGGCCCAGCACCTTCCCCAGGATGTGGGCAATGTGCAGAGAATGAGCTTAAAGTCAGACACTGACGAAGGGACCATTACCTGCCAGAGATGGGAGGTGGGGGTAGGGTGACATTCTGGAGAATAATCTTTGTGCCGCCAGATGCAGTCTTTGTAAAATAACAAATAACCTTAAACTCCAAAACAAAAACACCACTATTGGTTGGGCTGCACCAAGGGGGGCTTAGCAGGCTGGATATAGGGCAGGGGAACTACAACTTCCCTGATGCACTGAGGCCTGGCTGGGAGAGAATGTGATAAACATTGGGCTTCCCATGATGCACTGCAGTAGGAAAGCACTGGTAGAAGTTAGAGACTGGAGAGACTACATTTCCCATACATGCCAAACAAGCCAGATCAGGGACAACTGAGTATATCCAGGGCACCAGGAAGTCCCTGGGGCATTTCACTGCTCTCCTCCCTACTTGGTGCACATATTGGAGGGCAGGGGGTGGAGATGGAAGCTGACCCATGGCCACCTCCTGCCCTGCAGCCTCCAGCAAGCCTCCCTCTGGAAACCAGAACTGCCGAGTATCCTGCCAGTAGTCTCTCCCTCTTCCAAATGCCTGCCAAGTGTCATCCCTTCACAGAAACCAGAAGTGCCAGTCTGGCCAATACCATCCCATCCCCCTAAAGCAGGTCAGTAGTGGCTGCTTTGCCTCCCCCGCAAACCAGGAAGTGCCTCAGTTCTGGCAGTGTCATTCTCCCCTGCATATACAGGACGTGACCACCTCCTGTCATTAGTGTACCCCAGACACATCATCCTGCCTATGCTGTGAATGAAAGGGTCTTGTTCTATGCAATTGCATGGCTGGGCCAGGAATCACCTCCTCAGTGTTCCTCCTGGTAATTTTACCCACAGCTGGAGCCCATGTCTGGTTTTCTACTGTGGCCATGATTGGAGCAGCTAAGCACTTCCCAGGTACATTAGGGCTGCAGAGGAAGGGTGCCAGGGAGACCCATGGAGTCTACTCACCTTGCTTGCACAGGGAGTGGCATTTGTTTCTTATCTGATCCACGGAACTTGGTGCAAACTTTCTTAGATGCCTCCTATTGAAGCCCCTTTAGTGCGGCTCAAACACCCTCATGGCTCCATGAGGCAGAGCAGCATTATCCCCACTGAGGCAATGAGGCACAGAGATTCTGCAAGATGCCCTGAGTCATACAGCAAGTCTTAAGTAAAGACAGGCTTGTACCCTAGATCACCTGGGTCTCTTTCAGGACATCCTTTCTTACATTTTTCCCAGTTTTGCTCTGTACAGGTAAAGAGATGTATTTATATGAAATGACCACGAGAAAACTCATGAATCAACACATTCTTCCCAACCACAAGACAGTTTTTCAACTTGACAGAGAAAACCTGAAGTGAGAAGAATCTATGAGAAATTCTCACTTTTTCTGCAGCTCAAACGTGACAACAGAACTGCTGGTGGTGTTGTAGCTCTCTTGGTCCCAGGCTATTAGAGACACAAGGTGGGTGAGTTTTTTTTTATTGGACCAACTTCTGTTGGTGAAAGACAAGCTTGCAAGCTCTCAGCCCTCACCCACAGACAAGTTCTCAACATTTTGGTCTTAAAAGGGGGTGAACAATCAGATTTATGCTCCTCTCTCCCACCGTACAAGTACAGAGGCCTGTGTTTAACCTCAGAAAGGGTAAACTTGGTTGGAAGAGTCAGGGTGTCTGTGTCTCAAATGTGAACTGGAAGCAGCAGCCACCTCCTTGCTTTTCTGGTGCACATTCATTAACTATGATGGGGCTCAAGCATTAGTGCTCCTTAATCAGGTTGTGTCCTTTAAACCTCCCATCCCAGCAGACAAGGTAGCAGCCTGAGCCCAGTTGATACTACGTCTGGAGAAACAATACTCTAAGCTCCAGGAGTGGGATATCTGCTAGTGCACAAACCCCTGGCTTGCACTAGGAGACATGTATCCCCCACCAAAAACTTCTTGTGGTACATCCTGCTCCTGAGTGTCCCCTTCCCCAATTGCTCTATGCCATAATCTCCCTCCACTGTGGCAGATGCCACTACATATGCTGGGCCAGAGGGTACCCCCAGGTGGACAGATACAGGTAGATGCACCAGGTAAAAACCATACTTTTTTTTATTGTTAAATCATAGAGGTATCAAAATTAAAAGAGGAAAATGACAGGGGATTTAACAGAACTATGGGGAGAGCCAGGGGTGCAGCAGGAGACAACACCATGAACACATGGACGGGCAGTGAGAAGGAGGCTGGGGAGGGGCCAGTGACAGGCTCAATCTCAGGTGGGCGCCTTGCTGGGAGGGGTTACGCCAGTGGCTTAGGAGTCATCTTCACCATTGGCACTGTCTCTGTCGTCCTCTCCTTCCTCCGCCTCCTTCTCGTCACCCTTGATGGATTCCAGCTGAGAGAGAGGGGACAGGAAGGGATTAGCTACAGTGACACCCACTCTGCCCTGGCTCTCTCTGGCTTCAGGGTTCATACCTGGTCATCCCCTCGATCCTCATTATCGTCATCGTCCAGCAGGTCCCCCTCCTCAGCAGAGTCGTCTGCCCCAGCCTCAGACTCCATCTTCACGTTGCTCTCCTCCTTCTTCATGGAGCTGCTGCTCTGCTCCTCCTCAGACTTCTCATTCTTCATCTCTAAAGGGGGTGAGGATGGGTGTAAGGAAAAACACTGCCCCAGGGCCTTGTGCCCACCCCCCATCCAGGGAGCTGAGGCTGCCCTGAACAAAGCACACTCCATGGAGGGGGACATTCTCCCAACCCTGCCACAGCTCCACACCCAGGACAAACCAACATGGGTCCCTCAAGAGAGCCCCACGCCCTTCTCCACCCCCCTCTCACCCGTCTGTTTACTTTGATCCTTCTCAATCTTTTCCAGGCTCTCCAACAGCGAATCCACTTTCTGTTTGATCTGGGTCAGCTCCTTCTTAATGGTCTGGATGTCATCACCTTTCACTGAAACCCAAGAGAAGCAGGGGACTGATTGACACTAGGACCCATCCCAACAAGGTACAGGCTACAACCCCAACTCTGGAATGCAGGGCCCTTAGACCCCGCACTGGCAAGAAGGGTAAGTTAGTATCAGTACACACTACTCAAGGTGGGTCTGACATAGGGTGACCAGATTTAACGGGTAAAATATTGGGACACATAGGGGAAGCAAATAAATAAATAAATAAAATAATTTTTAAAAAAACCACACACGCAAGAGCAGCCAAAGCTGCAATATCGGGACAAATGGCGTCCTGATCGTGCATCAGTCGGAACGCGGGACAAAGACCTAAAAATCGGGACAGTCCCGATTTTAACAGGACATCTGGTCACCCTAGTCTGGCACCCGCAGCCCGTCTGACCCCGCCCCAGGCCCCTGAAGTCAGCACTGCAGGCTCCGACACGTACATTTACCAGACTTGGAGGATGATCCTCGCTGACCACTCTTGGAATTAAAGCCACTCTTGCCTCGGCGAGAGGTGTTGCCAGAGACACGCTGGCGTTTGGAAGGCACCACAGCCCGGGCGATGGGGGGAGGTGGGGGCACACGTGCGGGGTAGCTGTACATCCTAGGAGCAGGAGGAAAACAGTGACCCCCGAGCAACAGGACCTCCACGCACCCACCTGCACACTGAGCTGCAGAGTGTTACAAGTTTCAGAGTAACAACCGTGTTAGTCTGTATTCGCAAAAAGAAAAGGAGTACTTGTGGCACCTTAGAGACTAACCAATTTATTTGAGCATAAGCTTTTGAGCACTACAGCTCACTTCATCAGATGCATACTGTGGAAAGTATAGAAGATCTTTTATACACACAAAGCATGAAAAAATGGGTGTTTACCACTACAAAAAATTTTCTTGGAGAGTGGGGTGGGGGGAGAGAAAACCTTTTGTAGTGGTAAATACCCATTTTTTCATGCTTTGTGTGTATAAAAGATCTTCTATACTTTCCACAGTATGCATCCGATGAAGTGAGCTGTAGCTCACGAAAGCTTATGCTCAAATAGAGTGTTACAGTGGCATCTACGCCCCCTGAGAGATTGTGTGTGCAGTGTTAAAGCTTATTGTCATCCTCCCAGGACACTCAACGTACCTGTCATAGTAATCCCGCTGGAAATCATAGTCCAGATCGAAGGAGGACCTGGAAGAGAAAGCCCATGAGACATGGTCAGGATGGGCAGATAGCCGGGGGGGGTGGGGGGTGTAGAGAAGAAGGAGGAGATGATGGTGAGGAGGGACCCTGCTGAGGAAGTGGAGAAAGAGGTGCTGCTGCACCAAACCTGCTCCTCATGGAGGGAGATAGGACCCAGAAGCCCAGCCTAAGGGACTCACTGGCTTCTGAGTGCAAGTTATACACACACAAGGAGCCATGCTGCAGGAGGGAGGGGTAGCTTTGCTAAGCAAACCCACCAGCACCTGTCTCTCCAGCTAGCCTGCTACCCAGGGCCACGTGAGATGAGCTGGGACGGGCCTGGGCAGGACCTCCCACACCCAGGGAGCCACAGCAATTCACACACTTGGGGCAGGGGCCTAGGCAGCCCGAGACACCCAAGGGAGGCATCTAATGTGCAGCCACTTCCTGACATCCCTCCCCACCTCTGGGAGACAGAAAGAGACAGAGAGAAGTGCCCACGCAGGGCATGAACGCGATATAAAAAACATAAGGGTCCCGACCTGACTAGAGGGGACGGAGAAGGTGGTGCAGCTACTGACCCGTACATCTCCGCTGCCGACCGCTTCACGCCCGCCTTGCCCCGGTTCACCTTTGGCTCAGCCGCCAGGTTGATGTCTGAGAGAGAAGCAGACATATGCTGAGCAGACACCCCTACTCCTCATTGGTGTGAGGAACTAAACACTTCAACTGACTGGAGCCAGGCCCACAGGGGACAGCTCCTGGATCAGAGCCGCTCTCCCCCACTGGAGTGCTAGCTCTGACCAGTGCAGCTCACAGGCATGAAGTGATAGCATGATCCATGTCCCTCTCCAGCACAACTCAGTACCCAGTCCCACCAAACAGGCCATGGGGAACAGCTGGCAGTGGGGAAGCAGACACACACCACAGGGGCCAAGCAATGGGAAGGCTCCCCACACATGCAAGGCTTGCCCAGAGAAAATTCCCAACTGCAGACTGTGATTACAGTTTATCCAGCTTGCAACAGGGCCTGTGTGTGTCAGTGACCCGGCCACGCACTGGCAACAGGGAAAGGGGCAGACTGCATAATGGGTGCCTCAGTCTCCACAGAACCCCACAGACACCCTCCGATTCACACCCCTGTGCCCAAGACCTCTTGAGCATCATACCCACCTCCCTTGACAGATCAGCACTAGGTCACTGTTGGCTGCTGGCCAGTGCCTCTAACAGCTTCTGAGATAAACCTGAGCCCTGGTGGAAGAGGCAGCGGCATCTCTTGTATCAGAGATCTGCAGAGGGTCAGAAACCTGCCACTCTGGGAACCCCCCATCCCAGCTCCCAACCCACCCCCATCTATTCCATGCTCACATTTCTCCTCCTCCCTCCTAGCTTCTGTGACTAGGTGCTGCAGGGGGGCACCTCAACAGCTGAACAACTAGCCAGGGTGGGAGTGTTGGGTGAAGCTCTCACAGAACCTGGCTGGTGATCAGCTTATCCTCTGCAGTGCGCGCAGATGGGGCAGGAGGCACAACTTGGGGACACCCACCAAGGGTCTGGCCAGCAATCTCCCTGGTATGGTACGGTAGGTTTACGGCAGGCAGGAGGTGCTCACCTGGGACCAGGCCAATGCTATCCCTGACATCTCCCGAGTATGCGAGGCTGGGGGACTGTCTGGTCTGGGTTAGGGATGCAGCCAGGAGACGCTCACCTAGGACTTTGCCTGTGCTAACCCCGTGATACTCCTCACTGTGCATGAAGAGGTGTCTGATCTGAGTTAGGGATGCAGCCAGGAGGCGCTCACCTAGAACCTGGCCTGCGATCATCCGGCCATCCTCCCCGGCCACAGCAGCGCGGGCATTCCGCTCGTTGACGTACTGCACGAAGGCAAAGCCCTTGTGCACAGAGCAGCCCACAATTTTGCCATACTTGGAGAAGATAGCCTCCACATCAGACTTCTTCACCACCAGTGTGTTGAGATTCCCGATGAATACACGCGAGTTCATGGAGCGTGGGTCTGTTTTGTTGGTGACGTTGCTGGCCATGTCTCACACGCAGCACGGACCTGCTGGGGTGGGGAAAGCTGGTCAGAGGGACAGTCACAGGAATGACCACACCCCATCTCCCTGCATCTCAGAGCCAGGTCCCATCTCCACTGCCTTCCATCCAGGCATCCAAGTTCTTTATGAAAAGGGACCGCGATCTCAGAACCTCCAGTCACAACACGAGGCACACAATTAGACTTGGGCGAGCAATTGAAGGCTTGGTCATGGCTACACAGTGATCCGGGAACAGCCAGATCCACCCCCTTTTAGAATTACCATTGTACAAGGCACTGATGAGAGGCCATTTGGAATACGGTGTGCAATTCCGGTCTCCCATGTTTAAGAAAGATGCATTCAAACTGGAACAGGTCCAGAGAAAGCCTGCTAGGATGATCAGAGGAATGGAGAACCTACCTTATGAGGGGAAACTTAAGGAACTTGCCTCATTTAGCCTAACAAAGTAAAGGCTGAGGGGAGATGTGACTGATCTCTATAAATACATCAGAGGGATAAACACCAGGGAGGAAGAGGAGTTATTTTAGTTAAGAGCCAATGTAGTTAAGAGCCACAAGAACAAATGGATATAAACTGGCCATCAACAAGTTTAGGCTTGAAATGAGAGACAGGTTTGTAACCATCATAGGATTGAAGTTCTGGAAGACCATAAGAATGGCCATACTGGGTCAGATCAAAGGACCATCTAGCCCAGTATCCTGTTTTCCAACAGTGGCCAATGCTAGGTGCCCCAGAGAGAATGAACAGAACAAGTAATCAGCAAGTGATCCATCCCCTGTCACCCATTCCCAGCTTCTGGCAAACAGAGGGTAGGGACACCATCCCTGCCCATCCTGGCTAATAGCCATTGATGGACCTATCCATGAATCTATCTAGTTCTTTTTTGAATCCTGTTACAGTCTTGGCATTTACAACATCCTCTGGCAAGGAGTTCCACAAGTTGACTGTGCATTGTGTGAAAAAATACTTCCTTTTGTTTTAAACCTGCTGCCTATTAATTTCATTTGGTGGTCCCTAGTTCTTGTGTTATGAGGAGTAAATAACACTTCCTTATTTACTTTCTCCACACCAGTAATGATTTTATAGACATCTATCATATCCCCCCCTTAGTCGTCTCTTTTCCAAGCTGAAAAGTCCCTGTTTTATTAATCTCTCCTCATACAGCAGCTGTTCCAAACCCCTAATCATTTTTGTTGCCCTTTTCTAAACCTTTTCCAAGTCCAATATATATTTTTTGAGATGGGGCGACCACATCTGCATGCAGTATACAAGATGTGGGTGTACCATGGATTTATATAGAAGAAATATATTTTCTGTCTTATCTACCCTTTCTTAATGATTCCCAACATTCTGTTTGCTTTTTTGACTGCCACTGCACATTGAGTGGATGTTTTCAGGGAACTATCCAAAATGACTCCAAGACCCCTTGCCAAGGGGAGAAGTGGAGGCAAAAAAACACTAATTTGTTTCAAGACCGAATTTTACAAGTTTACGGAAGGGATGATATAAGGCTGCCTAAAATGGCAAAAGGTCCATCTGTGACTTCTATTAGCAAATATCCCCAACAGTCAAAAATGAAACACTAGATGGGAAGGGCTGAGTTACTAGAGAGAGTTCTTTCCCAGGTGTCTGCCTGGTGGATCTTGCCCACATGCTCAGAGTCTAAACGCCACATTTGGGGTCAGGAAGTAATGTCCCCCCAGAACAGACTGGCAGAGACCGGGCGGGGAGGAGGGGTTCACCTTCCTCTGCAATGTGGAACACGGGTCATTTGATAGTTTGAACTACAGTAAATGGTGGCTTCTCTGTAACTTGAAGTCTTTAAATCAAGATTTGAGAACTTCAGTAACTCAGCCAGAGGTTACGGGCCTATTACAGGAACATATGGGTGAGATTCTGTAGCCTGATGCGCACGAGGTCAAGCTAGATCATCATTTTCTGTCCTTCAAGTGTATGAGTAACACTTTGTATACAAGCCCCCAGAGCATCTGTGCCTGCAGAAGAGACTGCAATACCTACAGAGAAGAGATGCCCAACACCTAGCCCTAGGCACCTGCCTAGCTCTCCAACTTTTCCTGACCCTGGAATACAGCCAGTGTCAGATCCAGTCACATAGTGCTCTGTCTGGCCCAGAATCACCTGGCAGCAGTCACCACCTCAGAGGAAGGGCTAAGAAACCCTGCAGCAGGCAATTTCCCCCCAACCCCCTCAGTTAGGAGTCAATTCAGGGTCGGAAGGAGGAAAGCTTAGATTCCTTCCACCCTTGGTTTTAGATTTCCAAAAGGAGCCTAGGAGTTTGGGACATGGGCAATAGCCCCCCACAGTACTTTTGGCTATCCCAGCCTTAACCCTGGCTAATGGAACTCTGGATGCACATGCCCAATCTGCCTGAACCCTACCAACCTCTTGGCCTCCTCAACGCCACCATGTGATGGGGAGTTCCACTGGCTATGTGTCCACGGCATGAAACTATTTCCTTTTTGGCAGCAGCATAGAATCACAGAATATCAGGGTTGGAAGGGACCTCAGGAGGTCATCTAGTCCAACCCACTGCTCAAAAGCAGGACCCATACCCAATTAAATCATCCCAGCCAGGGCTTTGTCAAGCCTGACCTTAAAAACTTCTAAGGAAGGAGATTCCACCACCTTCCTAGGCAACGCATTCCAGTGTTTCACCACCCTCCTAGTGAAAAAGTTTTTCCTAATATCCAACCTAAACCTCCCCCCCTGCAACTTGAGACCACTACTCCTTGTCCTGTCCTCTTCCACCACTGAGAATAGTCTAGAACCATACTCCCTGGAACTACCTCTCACATAGTTGAAAGCAGCTATCAAATCCCCCCTCATTCTTCTCTTCTGCAGACTAAACAATCCCAGTTCCCTCAGCCTCTCCTCATAAGTCATGTGTTCCAGACCCCTAATCATTTTTGTTGCCCTTCGCTGGACTCTCTCCAATTTATCCACATCCTTCTTGTAGTGTGGGGCCCAAAACTGGACACACTACTCCAGATGAGGCTTCACCAAAGTCAAATAGAGGGGAACGATCACATCCCTCGATCTGCTCGCTATGCCCCTACTTATACATCCCAAAATGCCATTGGCCTTCTTGGCAACAAGGGCACACTGCTGGCTCATATCCAGCTTCTCGTCCACTGTCACCCCTAGGTCCTTTTCCGCAGAACTGCTGCCTAGCCATTCGGTCCCTAGTCTGTAGCTGTGCATTGGGTTCTTCCGTCCTAAGTGCAGGAACCTGCACTTATCCTTATTGAACCTCATCAGATTTCTTTTGGCCCAATCCTCCAATTTGTCTAGGTCCCTCTGTATCCTATCCCTGCCCTCCAGCGTATCTACCGCTCCTCCCAGTTTAGTATCATCCGCAAATTTGCTGACAGTGCAATCCACACCATCCTCCAGCACACTAACTGCCTTTCCATTTCATTAATTCTGCCCTTTGTTCTGTAATGCGGCTGCAAATACCAGGATCCGATCTATCACCCGTTGTTGTGTAACCCTCCATTCTCTAAGAGGAGCCGTCCCAATCTCTTTGCGAAGCAGACAGGCTGGATGGGAATGAGAAGCCCTATCTTGGCTCACGTGGACCCTGGATCCTTTCTTCCTGAGGCCATTTCCAAACTGGGAGTGGTGAGGGGCTGGACTCATGCAGATCCTGCCTTGTGCTCCACACCAGCCAACTCAGAAGGAGGCAGAGTGACCTTCCCTGGGTCACCCAGCAACATAGGGGCTCACCTGAGACCCAAGCACTTCACCAAGTGCTCTCCCTCCCTGACATTCTGTGCACGCCTTCCCAGCCACCCTACAGACAACAAGCCTTTCATGAAAGAGCAATGACTTGTCCCATCTGAAGGGGGTGTTCAACCCCCTTCTGCACAGAATACGATGGGCCTAGGGCAGCATACAGGCACTGTACATCACGAGTAGGAGGCAGGGATCAGCATGGGGGCAATGCTGCACAACATGGAGATGGAGTGCAGCTTTGTTTCCACTTGCCTCTGATGAAGGGGATGCTCTTTCATGGAGCTGCAGGGGGCTGGGAGGGGAAGGGAACAGAGGTCTGGAAGACTTCTTGAGAACTGTCCCCCATCTCTCAGGATGGCATACACCCTTTACACTCAGCTCTGCTGCACAGAAGATTGTTGCCCTCCACACCCAAACACAGCCCCACACCCCAAAAGGTCAAAGCATTGGGGGCTGGTGAGTTTAACACACCTGCATTTCAACAGGCCAGACTGAGCACCTGCCAGGAGCTCAAGGACCATACAACAAACATGGTGCCACTGACAGTCCCTGCTACAGAAGCCCTTGGACTAAAATAGCAGGGGCAGCTGCAAGTCAGGATTGAGGGACCTCAGCAGAGCTTGGTGAGGACTCCAGGACTTGAGAGCATGTCACTGAGTAGTGAGTCAGCATGCTCCATCCCCAGAGGTGGTTCAACCCCCTGCTGCTTCTGCACATACCAACCACAGACAAGAAAAGGGAGAACAACCTACGTACAGCTCTAGGGAGACCCCATCTGGGACCTGGCACTCAGGTCCAACACTCTTAAACACAAAGGCCTCTGGTCCCAGAGCAGGGACGGGAGAGTACCTCTATACACAAGTCCAGAAGATCCCACCTGGGATCCTGTGCTCAGCTCCAGGCTCCTCACTGAAAGGGACATCTGAGGAGAGCAGCAGAAAGGTTCATCGATGCTGGAAGGCTGCACGTCTGGGGGAGCTGAGCCTGACAAGTTGTGTGTTGAGAACAGGATTTACATGGCTTCCCTTCCTCTGTCTCTCTCAAACCCAGAACTCTTCTTGTGACGCAGCTTGTGGAGGTGGAAATGTGACCACACTTATCAGCCGTGATAACCAAGCAGGCTGTGTCTTTCCCCTCCCACCACCAGAGCCACATGACCATGTCCCTTGCCATGGCAAAACCCCCCGCCCCCTGCAGCTCTGCTAATGCACGTCTCTGCAGCAAGCTACCCTTGGACCATGCCTAAGACACAACATTGGCACACACAACAATGCCTCCTCCATGCCAGGGCCTTTAATTCTGGCTGCTGAAGCTTGCAATAAAACCTATTGGCCCTCACACCTCTTACCATGGCCCAGGATGGATTTGTATCTGCGCCGCACGTGGTACCACCAGCTGCCGCTGCTGCTCCGGGCTGGGTGTCCATGTCGTTGTGGTGGGTTGTTTGTGAGGGAAGGACGGCGTAGAGGAAGAGCGGGAGGAGGGTTTGGGGGTCAAAGGAGGAGAGGGGCTGTTTGGGGAAGGGCCATCGCTATCAGGAGCGATAAGCACCACAGATATCATATTGCAGCAACAGTTTAAAAATTGTACAAATGAAAGATTAAAAATAAAAAATAAAAAAATAAAAAAAAATACAGACTTCCAGAGATGTTCTAAAACAATTCAGGAGAAACCAGGTCCCACTCTCAGCAGCCAGGCAGTCAGGGGGGAAAAAAAAGAGTTAGCGTGATCAATCCACTTTAAAAATTTAAAAACCTTCCACAGTCAGGAACACTCAGAAAAACTCGATTTCATCCGGTTAAAAATCAGCAGTGTCATTATCATCACCATCAGCAACATATCAGCATAGTCAAGTCATCAGCATTATAGTAGTATAATAGTAATAGTAACTAGCAACAACAATAAAAAGGAAATCAGTGGAAAGGCAGGAAAAATGGAAAAAAAAATTGGAATAACTTACTGTAGCTGAAGATCAAAAAAATCTCACTGTAAAAAAACAAAAATAAAAATAGCCCAGATTAGAAAAACGGGAGGTGCCAAAATGTCAAGTCAGCAACGATCATTTCTGTTCTCTCCCTCTCTCTCTCTCTCTGTTCCAGCTCAGTTACCACAGAACCGCCTGGGGAGAGCTCTCGGTAGGAGACAATCACAGCCCTTTGCACATCATCATTTCACTCTAAAAATACCCGAGGAGAGGTCAGCTTATGAGGGGCGAAAAGGCTCCTCACCTACCCCAGCTGCTGCAGAAAAAATAGAGATAGAGACTTTAAAAATTACATCTTAAATCCAGCTCCGGTTTGGCGCAGGGAGCGCTAGGCCACGGGGACACCGTTAAAATGGCTCTATAAAATTGGGAGGTGTGCATGTGTGGGGAGGGGGGGTTAAAACGAAGCTGAGCTCCAGTGAGAAGGGATGGGGTTTCGCCTCGCTGCCCTGTGAAAGGAGAAGGGACAGATTGAGTCAGGGTTCCTCAGAAACACTGCACGCATCTCCCATTCGCCCGCCAAGAGACCTGCCTACCTCCCAGGGGGCCCCAAGCTCACAGCTGCCCTAGTTCAGTTAGGGCTCTGGGTACGATGAAACTCTGTCTCTATCTTAATATCTCTGCTTCTCCCTGTCACCAAGGAAGCAGCTCAAATGACTTGTGAGTACACAGATATCTGTGAGCTTGTGGCAGGAGGCAGCTTCAAGTGGAGGTGCATCATGTTCACACACCATGAGGCAATGAGGGCGAAGGGAAGGAGAACATATATACACTAAAAGAAAAGGAGTACTTGTGGCACCTTAGAGACTAACCAATTTATTTGAGCATGAGCTTTCGTGAGCTACAGCTCACTTCATCGGATGCATACGCTGGAGCCAACCCTGACAGAGGATGGGGAGAGGAACCTGCAAGTCAGTTAACTGGAACTCCAGGAATGTGGGGGGTCTGAGGCACCACATCCTTTTGGGGTTGGAAGAAAATATCCCCTTCCCCTCCCTGTCAGGTATTATGGAAGGTGGCTTGTTACTGGAAAAGGGGATGAGACTGCCTTCTCTCTCTCTCTGAAGAGACCAGCATTAGATATAGCTGGAGATGGGATACCAGGCTAGGTGGGCTCACTGCCCTGTGGCCCTAGGGGCCGTGGATATGATGTGAAAGAGATACCTGTCTACATGGGCCCATCTATCTGATCCAGCATGGATGGGGAGGATCCCAGGGTAGATGGGCTCATTACCACACTGGTTCAGAACACAGACAGAGAAAGTGGATTAGATGTGAAGAAGTGTAGTGGGGGGAGACATTGGGAAAGGAAGTGTCCTGTGCCTTTAGTATACACTGCCACCACATGCTCCCCTGGCATGGTTCAGGGACAGCCTGAACTGCGGGGTCCGCATTACCCCAGTATAAGTCACATTGTAAGTCACTCTCTCCTTCAAACCATCTCTGATCACTAGGAATAAGGCAGAGTCCCACCCTACAGCATAGGGGAACAGGATCCTCTCACTCTCACCTATTGCTATGTTTATTATTACAATCATTAGAATACCAGGGTTGGAAGGGACCTCAGGAGGTCATCTAGTCCAACCCCCTGCTCAAAGCAGGGCCAATCCCCAAATTTTACCCCAAATCCCAAATGGCCCCCTCAAAGATTGAACTCACAACCCTGGGTTTAGCATGGCAATGCTCAAACCACTGAGCTATCCCTCCCTCCCCCATAACAAGAATGTCTACACGAGGCCATGCCTCTAGGATTTGAGCTCCACAGGTTGTTTCCCCAGCCTGCTGTCACCCCAGAGAGGTGGTGTGATAGTGAGGAGGCTGACACTGTCCGGTTTGGAGTCACAACAGACACCAAATGCCTGCTGTTTCACACAAAGTTTGGTTAGATGGTACCTCCCATGTAGACACAGACACAGCCCAGATTCGCATCAGCTGTCCAAATCCCTGCAGTGATGTTTGTGCCCAGGGACCATTTACAGACACTTCTTGAACCAGAGATAAGGGGGCTAGCTGCCCCTCCCGGAAGGGGTCTGAATGTGTGGCCCATCCCTGCCATAGGAGTACCATCACAAGTGACCCAAACAAGGTGTATGTGTTGCAGAGTATATGTACCAGCCGACCCTGACCATGGAGGCAGTCTGTGCACCCTCATGCAACCCCCCCCCCCCGACCACCACAGTCACATCTGGGCTCCCCCCATTCTGACATCCTGGGGGAAGGAGACGGCAGCCCAGCCCAGACATCCCTCCCACCAACCTCCAGGTCTCGGCCATCTCAGCCACGGGAGTCAAAACAAAGGGGGATGCATGTGGGGTTAGCCCTCCTCCCCCGCCCCCATCTTGGTCTCTTCCAAAGGGGCAGGACAGAGTTACTCACTAGGACGTGCCATTCTCCACCCCCGGGGGGGGGGGGGGCAGGAGCAGGATATTTACATTGCCAGTTTTCCCGACCTCCCCCCCCGCATCCTGATCTCCGAGTTCTAGGGAACAAACAGATTTTCTGTTTCGGCAGCGCCATTACCCGCCCCGGCAGAAGAAAAAAATCTCTCCCCTGGAACAGACCATTAGG
Organism: Lepidochelys kempii; assembly: GCF_965140285.1. Classification (NCBI taxonomy): domain Eukaryota; kingdom Metazoa; phylum Chordata; order Testudines; family Cheloniidae; genus Lepidochelys; species Lepidochelys kempii. Next base: position 22,630 of record NW_027621930.1, read on the forward strand.
TCATCCCATTTCCGGCATTGGCCTTCCCCCCAAAAGTGTAGATTTCCCTCCCCGGGGCCGCACCATTACCGGAGGAGGGGGGCGCAAGATGTCGTCCCACCCACGATTACCGGAGAGAAATGTGTGGTGTGTCCCTCCAGCCCCTCAGCATTACCGGGAGAGGGGCAAGATATCCTCCCACCCACTATTTCTGGAGAAGAATGTGTCGTCCCCGCCCCATTACCCGGGGAGGAGACTGTGTGTATCGTGTCGTCCCCGCCGCCCCCGCTCCAGGGCCACGCCATTCCCCCGGGGAAGGGGGGGGGATATGTGTGTCGAGCCCCAGCCCCCACCATCAGCGGCCGGAGAGATGCCCCCGCCCCTCCCGGGGCAGGACCGCACCATTAACCCTCAGGAAAGGCTCCCGAACGACTCACTCACCGCTAGACCCCAATACGGCTCCGCGTCACTCTCACTATCTCTCCGCAGCCACCCCACTCCGAGCTCCTCACAAAATGGCGTCCACGCCGCCCTCTGTGCCGCGCAGCCCGGACTAATCTGTGCCCGCCCCCTTCACGCCCCCATTGGAGGGCGGGAAACCCCTTTCTCAGCAGTAATTGGCAAGTATGGAAGTCGAACAGAATATTGGCCAATGAGAGCAAAGAGGGTGAGGGCGAGGCCAGGAGTGGGCTTTGCCCCTTTTTCCTACATGGAAAGGCGACTAAGATAACGATTGGCTGAAGAACGTGTCACTCCCCGACCCTGCTCCAACTTTCCACTCTGACTGGCCTGTCATTCCCCCCACCCACCGTCCCTATAACAATTTTCCTTTCTGATTGGTTGAACAACTCATCAGAACTCGCCCTAGCCTATGGACCTCTGTGATTGGTTAAAGGTATTTTTTAGCGCACCACCGCTCTGCTTTTATCCTCATTGGTTGGCTGCCATATCTGTCACGTTCAAGTCTTATAAGCTGCAGTCGAGGAAGAGGCGGAATCAACTGTGTCTGATTGACTGAAAGAGCTCCATGGCGGCGGAATTGCATCCGGGGCCTGCGCCCTGACGCCTTCCCATTGGTCATCGTGGGGATGATGACGACTCTGTTTCCTCGCGTTGTCATTGGTGAGCGAAGGTTCTCGCGATCCTGCGGTGGGATCGGCTAGTGGCTAACGCGCGGGAGCGGGTAGGTCGTGCTTCCTCCAATCAGCGCCGGACCGCTGCCGTCCCGTAACGGCGATTGGCCGTTTTGAAACGGACCCTCTTAAATCAAGCACAGACAGAGGCCGTTTCTCGGGTCGGGTGGGGCCAGAAAGGGATGGAGCTGGGAGGCCATGAGCGACAGTGGCGGGGCAGAGGGCTAGGGGCTGAGATAGAGCCGGACGGGTGGGGCAATGGGCTGAGGGGGCGGGGCCGAGGTGGGAAGAGCCAGACGTCCACTCCGTCAGGGCCCGGCTCTGAGCGGTCTGGTCTTGGGGTGCAGACCCCTCCCCACGTAGAAGGGTAGGACTGGAAGGGGCCTGGAGAGGTCGTCTAGTCTAGTCCCCGCACTCCTGGCAGGACTAAGTATTCTCTAGACCAGTTCTGACAGGGGCTTGTCCAACCTGCTCTTACAAATCCCCAAAGATGGAGTTCCCACAACCTCCCTGGGCAATTTATTCCAGCGCCTAACCACCCTGACAGGAATTTTTTCATAATGTCTAACCTGAACCTCCCTTGCTGCACTTTAAGCCCATTGCTCCTTGTCCTATCCCCAGAGGTTAAGAAGAATAATTGTTCTCCCTGCTCTTTGTAACAACCTTTTATATACTTGAAAACTGCGATCATGTCCCCCCCCCCCCAGTCTTCTCTTTTCCAGATTAAACAAACCCAATTTTTTCAATCTTCCCTCATAGGTCATGTTTTCTAGACCTTTAATCATTTTTTTTTGTTCTTCTCTGGACTTTTTCTAATTTGTCCACATCTTTCCTGAACTGTGGCGCCTAGACCTGGACGCAATACTACAGTTGTGCAACTGATTGTTCCTTCCTAAGTGGAGTACTTCACATTTGTCCTTATTGATTTCATCCTATTTACTTCAGACCATTTCTCCAGTTTGTCCAGATAATTTTGAATTTTAATTCTATCCGCCAAAGCACTTACAACCCCTCCCATCTTGGTATTGTCTGCAAACTTTATAAATGTACTCTCCATGCCGTTATCTAAATCATTGATGAAGATATTGAACAGAACCGGACCCAGAACCAATTCCCTGCAGGATCCCACTCATTATACCCTTCCAGCATGACTATGAACCACTGAAAACTACTCTCTGGGAACGATTTTCCAACCAGTTATACACCCACCTTATAGTAGATCCATCTAGGTTCTATTTTCCTAGTTTGTTTATGAGACGGTCATGTGAGACAGTATCAAAAGCCTCACTAAAGTCAAGATATACCACATCTACCGCTTCCCCCTATCTACAAGGCTTGTTACCCTATCAAAGAAAGCTATCAGGTTGGTTTGACCCAATTTGTTCTTGACAAATCCATGCTGACTGTTATTTATCACCTTATTATCTTCTCAGTGTTTGCAACTTGATTGCTTAATTATTTGCTCCATTATCTTTCTGGGTACTGATGTTAAGCTGACTGGTCTGTAATTCCCCGGGTTGTCCTTATTTCCCTTTTTGTAGATGGGCACTATATTTGCCCTTTTCCAGTCTTCTGGAATGTCTCCCGTCTTCCATGACTTTTCAAAGATAATAGCTAATGGCTCAAATATCTCCTCAGTCAGCTCCTTGAGTATTCTAGAATGCATTTCATCAGGCCCTGGCGATTTGAGGACATCTAATTTGTCTAAGTAATTTTTGACTTGTTCTTTCTGTATTTTAGACTCTGATCCGAGCTCATTTTCACTGGCATTCACTATGCTAGACGTCCAATCGCCACCCACCTTCTTGGTGAAAACCAAAACAAAGAAGTCATTAAGCACCTCTGCCATTTCCACATTTTCTGTTATTGTCTTTTCCCCCTTATTGAGTAGCCCACCTACTCTGTCCTTGGTCTTCCTCTTGCTTCTAATGTATGTGTAGAATGTTTTCTTGTTTCCTTTTATGTCCCTAGCTAGTTTGATCTCGGTTTGCCTTGGCTTTTCTAATTTTGTCCCTACACACTTGTGGTGTTTGTTTATATTCATCCTTTGTAATTTGACCAAGTTTCCACTTTTTGTAGGACTCTTTTTTGAGTTTTAAGAACATAAGAATGGCCATACTGGGTCAGACCAAAGGTCCATCAAGCCCTGTATCCAGTGATGAGCTGCCAAAATCTTAACAACCGGTTCCCTCCTCACCCCACGAGGGGGTCATGGCCCACCCCCGCCCCCTGGGACTCCTGCCCCATGCAACCCCCCTGTGTTCCTTGATGACCACCCCCGGGACCCCTGCCCCATCCACCTCCCTCCCCTGACTGCCCCCAGAACAGGGCAGGAGGGTCTTGTGGGCCACTGTAGTGGGTGCCCACTGCGCCCCCACCCCTAAGAGCCAGAGGGACCTGCTGGGGGGCGAGGTGGGGAGTCCTGGCGGTGCTTACCTGGGGTAGCTCCCAGGAAGCAGCCGGCAGGTCCCTCTGGCTCCTAGAGGCGGGGTAGCGTAGCTAGCGGGGGAGCAGCCCTTCCCGCCACCCATCACATCAAAAGTGGTGCCTTAGGCACCAACTCCCTGGGTGCTCCGGGGCTGGAGCACCCACCGGCAGCTCCCCGCCCTGCGCCTGGCCCCAGCTCGCCTCCGCCTCCCCTGAACGCACCGCCCCGCTTTGCTTATCTGCCCTGTTCTGCTTCCCGCGAATCAGCTGTTCACGCGGGAAGTCTGGGAGCGCTGAGAAGCAAGTGGCGGCTTCGCGCTCAGGCCCAGGGAGGTGGAGGCGAGCTGGGGCGGGGAGCGGTTCCCCTGTGCGCCCCCCAAGTTACCTGCTGCAGTTCGAGCGGCCCTCCTCGTGCACCCCAGCTCACCTCTGCTCTGCCTCCCCCTCCCTGGGCCTGAGCGCGAAGCTGCCGCTTGCTTCTCAGCCCTCCCAGGCTTCCTGCACGAACAGCTGATTTGCGGGAAACCTGGGGAGAGGCGGAGAAGAAGAGCGGGGCAGTGCGTTCAGGGGAGGAGGCAGAGCGGAGGTGAGGTGACCTGGGGCCGGGCAGGGAGCTGCCAGTGGGTGCTCTGCACCCACCAAATTTTCCCTGTGGGTGCTCCAATCCTGGAGCACCCATGGAGTCGGCTCCTAAGGTGTCACTTTTGTCCGCTTGTTTCATTTAGAAGCCCTTTTAGAACCGGTTGTCCCTCGAGGGACAACCGGTTCTAAAAGGGCTTCTAAATGTAACAACCTGTTCCAGTGAACCGGCTCCAGCTCATCACTGCCAGTATCCTGTCCTCTGACAGTGGCCAATGGCAGGTGCTCCAAAGGGAATGAACAGACAGGTTATCATCAAGTGATCTGTGCGCTGTCACCCAATCCCAACTTCCGGCAAACAGAGGCTAGGGACACCATTCCTGCTCATCCTGGCTAATAGCCATTGATGGACCTATCTTCCATGAATCTATCTAGCTCCCTTTTGAATCCCGTTATAGTACTGGCCTTCACAACACCCTCCGGCAAGGAGTTCCAGAGGTTGACAGTGCGTTGCATGAAAAAATACTTTGTTTTAAACCTGCTGCCTATTAATTTCATTTGGGGACACCTTGCTCTTGTATTATGAGAAGGAGTAAATAACACTTTCTTATTTACTTTCTCTATACCACTCATGATTTTACAGACCTCAATCATATACCCCTTTAGTCGCCTCTTTTCCAAGCTGAAAAGTACCAGTCTTATTAATCTCCCCTCATACGGAAGCAGTTCTATACCCCTAATAATTTTTGTTGCCCTTTTCTAAACTTTTTCCAATTCCAGTAGATCTTTTTCGAGATGGGGCGACCACATCTGCATGCAGTATTCCAGGTGTGGGTGTACCATGGATTTATATAGAGACAATATGATATTTTCCATCTTATTATCTATCCCTTTCTTGATGATTCCCAACATTTTGTTCGTCTGCCATTTTGTTGCCCAGTCACCCAGTTTTGTGAGATCCTTTTGTAGGTCTTCACAGTCTGCCTGGGACTTAACTATGTTGAGTAGTTTTGTATTATCTGCAGATTTTGCCACCTCACTGTTTACCCCTTTTCCCAGATAGTTTATGAATATGTTAAATAGGACTGGGCCCAGTCAGGGCCGGCTGTAGGATTTTTGCTGCCCCAAGCAAAAAAATTTTTGGCTGCCCCCACTTTTTTTTCGTGCCCCTGGCTCCGCCCCAACTCTGCCTCTTCCTAACCCCTTCCCCAAATCCCCAGCCCTGCCTCCTCCCCCCGGGTGTGTCGCTTTTCCACCCCCCCATTGCTTCCTGCGGCTCCCCCACCCGCAACCCCCTGCCTTAGCTTTACCTCCGCTCTGCCTGCTCCCCTGAACACGCTGCTGGTCTGCTTCTCCCCTCTTCCTCTCAGGTGAGGGAGAGGCAGTGCGTTCAGGGGAGCAGGCAGAGCGGAGGTGAGGGGGCAGGAGCGCAGGAAGTAACGGGGGGGTTAGAGGAACCACTCCCCGCCGCAGCTCACCTCTGCTTCACCACCACTGCCTCCCCTGAGCGCGCCGCTGCTCGACTTCTCCTCCTTCCCTCCCAGGCTCGCCGTGCCAAACAGCTGTTTCGCACGCAGCAAGCCTGGGAGGGAGCAGGGAGAAGCGGAGTGGCGGCGGTGCACTCAGGGGAGCAGGTGGAGGCGGAGGGAAGGCGAGCTGGGGTGGTGGGGGCACATTTCTAGGGGCGGCATGGCCGACACCAGAATACTGCCCCTAGAAATGTGCCGCCCCAAGCACCTGCTTGTTTTGCTGGTACCTAAAGCTGGCCCTGGGCCCAGTACAGATCCCTAGGGGACACCACTGTTTACCTCTCTCCATTCTGAAAACTGACCATTTTTTCCTACCCTTTGTTTCCTATCTTTTAACCAGTTACCAGTACATGAGAGAATCTTCCCTCTTATCCCATGACTGCTTATTTTGCTTAAGAGCCTTTGGTGAGGGACCTTGTCAAAGGCTTTCTGAAAATCTAAATACACTATATCCACTGGATCTCCTTTGTCCGCATGCTTGTTGACCCCTTCAAAGAATTCTACTAGATTGGTGAGGCATGATTTCCCTTTACAAAAGCCATGTTGACTATTTCCCAACAAATTATGTTCATCTGTGTGTCTGACAATTTTGTTCTTTACGATAGTTTCAACCAATTTGCCCGGTACTGAAGTGAGGCTTACCGGCCTGTAGTTGCCAGGGTCACCTCTGGAGCCTTTTTTAAACATTAGCTATCCTCCAGTCATTTGGTACAGAAACTGATTTAAATGGTAGGTTACAGATGACAGTTAGTAGTCCTGCAATTTCACATTTGAGTTCCTTCAGAACTCTTGGGTGAATACCATCAGGTTCTGGAGACTTATTACTGTTTAGTTCATCAATTTGTTCCAAAACCTCCTCTAATGACACCTCAATTTGGGACAGTTCCTCAGATCTGTCACCCAAAAAGAATGGCTCAGGTTTGGGAATCTCCCTCGCATCCTCAACAGTGAAGACCAATACAAAGAATTCATTTAGTTTCTCCACAATGGCCTTATCATCTTTGAGTGATCCTTTAGCATCTCGATCATCCAGTTACCCCAAAGTTAATACTCGCACCTTGTTCTTTCAGCAGTGGGATCTCCTTTGCACTCTCTCAAACTCCCCTGTTTGCGGTCCCCTGTTCGCTAGCTTGAACACAGAATCTGGGTGGCCAACTCTCCGTTGGGCAGGGGCTGCGCGAACACCCCATAGCCTGCCACAGAGTCACCACCAGGGTGGCCTACGCTGCCCAACAAGGGAGAGACCCTCCAGAGGAAAGGAATTGGGATCCTCCCTATCCCACTCCAAAATTGTGGGGAGACCAGAGACCAATAAAGCTTCCTCCCTTCCCCTTTCCCTGCAGGGAAGCCACGGCCCTTTGCACAGGAGAGGGGGGCTGCATGGAGTTGTATGAGACAGCGGTCTTAAGCAGGGAGCCAGCAGTGCTCCCCACTGCCAGGATGAATGAGGAGGAGTCTGCTCGGTGGGCAACACCAGCAGTAGATACATGCAGGGTTCAGTGCAGCTTTGAGCCATCTCAGACACTGTCCTCTGCAGGAATCCTCTGGCCTTCACTTCACAACAGCGCTATCTAGGTCCTGACACATGACCGCATCCCCTACCAACAGCACTCCCCAGATCCCCCCGATCACCACACAGTGCTGCTTATCCAGGAGGACAGGGAGATTCAGAAGCAAAGGAGAACACATTTAGTGAGCACATGAGGGAGGCTGCTCCAGCCAGTGTAGGAGGAAGCCCTCACCTGCGCCCCCCCCCCCCCCCGCAGTGAGGAGGTGGCCAGTGTCAGTAAGCAGAGGGTAGTGACCTGGATTTTATTCAGACTGGTACATTTAATTTGTATTTCCCTGACAGAGGGCTCTCTGACAGGAAACAGCAGCAGACCAGGATCCATGTTCGGTCTGTCTGCCATCCCCCTTTGTGGGACACATTTTACCCTCCCCCCGGTAGGAGGGATGAATGGTCTGGCTTGGAGGATTTCAGCCTGGCTGCTTCAGGCTCCCGCCACCCCAGCAGGAAGATTCTTTCCCAAAACTTCAAGCCCTGATTTGTCCTGGGGGTGGTGGTGGTTGGTTTAAAAATAAGAATTTGGCAAGACTGTGTGTGTGGGACCGATAGTGCCACTGTGCAGCACTCAGGATGAGAGAGAGAGATGGGCAAAGGGGAGGCACTGCCAGAGGATAGACAGTTTCTCACATCACCCATCTCTGTGGCTGCTCATACCTGAGCTGGGGATGTGGCATGGACATGGGTGCCTTTCTCTTTGTGCTCTGGGTCTCTCTTTCTCCCCAATGGGCACCATTTCGTTGCATTTCTGCTTTTGTTGGGGGTGGGTCTATTTTCACTGGTGGGGATCTGGGTCTCTCTCTCTTCTCTCTCACACTCACTCACTTGTAAGTTTGGATGAATATCTTCTCTGCTGCAGGTTGCGCCTATCCATCCATATCCACTCCTAGATCCTAGTCTAGTCTAGTGGTCTACATTTTTTATACTTCGTCTGTTCAGTGTTGCCACCTCTCACAGTTTTATCATGAGTCTCAAAATATTAAATAAAAAGAAAAGGAGTGCTTGTGGCACCTTAGAGACTAACAAATTTATTTGAGCATAAGCTTTCGTGAACTACAGCTCACTTCATCGGATGCATACATAATATTAAATGTTAAAGCCCCAGCTCTTGAAATTATATGATGCTGTTCATTTAAAAGAGCATGATCACCCCCCACTTGCAGTGAAAAGCTGGAGCTCAAACCATAAAGGCAAAAAGACCTAAAATTTATTATTCATATGCCAATCTAATGATTTTTTGTGGCTTGACTCGGCCTGTCTCTTTGGTATTGAATTGCGTCTCTAAAAAGTTCTGAGTGACTGGAAGTCCCTGAGGGACCATATTTCCATATTTGGCTGCAGGGGGCAGAGCTGCTTCACAAAGGGAAGCAGAGAGCAAGGCCAAGCCCTGGCATTCAGACCGGGATCAAATGGAGGGACCTTGAAGTCCAAATGGGTTTCCCCCACCTCACTGGGTATCTTACGCAGTGGTCTGGGCCAGTGTCCACCCAGTGTCTCCATTCCTGTCTAATCTACTTGTGACCCTGACCCAAGACCTTGCATTTTAAGTGATTTCCGAGTTCTGTCCGCACATCTTTGAGGAGCAGGATGTACAGCAGAGGATCCAGGACATTGCCCAGAGTGGTGAGGCACAGTGCTGCCTGACTGTAAATGAAGAGGTTTGTCTCAAAGAGGCAGAGACCTTCATTATTCTGAACCATCTCCCTCTGGTATTTGTAGAAGGACGTCACCTGGTAAGGAACACAAAGCAGGAAGAAAGAGATGATGATGAGGGAGATGAAGCTGTAGATTTGCCTCTTTGTCTCCCGCTCCAGCGATGGCAGCTGCCTGAGCTTGTGCAGCACCCGGAGGTAGAAGAAGCCCATGAAGAAGCAGGGTAGGAAGAAGGATAAAGCCATGGTGGCCATCTTAAAACTTGCATAGTACGTGCCCAGTGGGTAACCCTCATAGCAGCGCCCTGCTTCTGGCTCCTTCCGCAGTAGCCCAGTCCCCACGGAGCAGATGCTGAGCACCAGCACCCACGCTGTGGCGCTGACCTTGGTGGCACCGTGTATTGTCTGTAGCCCACGGAACCACAGGGGATGGACCACACCTATGTAGCGCTCCATGGCAATGAGGCACAGGAAGCCATTCTTGGCATAGAAGTTGGTGATAAAGCCCAGGCTGACTGCCACGCAGGCCCCAGCCCCCAAATCCCAGTTGTGATCCCAGTAGCTATAGTAGATCCAGAAGGGCAGCATCAGGGTCTGCAGCAGGTCAGCTACCACCAGGTTCAGCATATAGACAGAGAGGACGATAGACTTGTTTATCTGGGACACCAGGGCCCAAAGTGCCAGGCAGTTCAGCGGCAAGCCAGCCCCAACTACCACAGAGTAGACAGGGATGAGGAAGTATTTGGTAGTGTTAAAGGCCATTGGGCAGGGCGAGGCCATGGTATTCACCTTACGCAGCAGAGTCAGTGATTGTTACCAAGTGCCTTAGTTGCCATCCTGCATGGAAGGGAACACAGTCCCCTGTCTTCAGGGTCACTGTCCTACAGTGGGGGCTACATCCAGTTCTCCAGGGTGACTGTCTCACAAGGGGAACACGGTCACTCCACTTACTCCCAAGCTGCACTCCTCAAAGAGTCTGTAAAAGACAGAAAAACTGAGTGCTACAGGGAAAAAGCAAGGCAGCCCAAGCACCTAACTGTCCTTGATTCCTTGCTCCCTTTATCAAACAGATAGGGCTGGGATTTCACTGCCTAGTAACCCTGTGTTGGGATCTGAGCTAGAGAACAAGCCTGAAACTAAAGCTTTTAACTCCTCCTTGTTTGTGCAAACACTGCAGCGAAGCTGGGCTGTCTGGCCAGGAAGCAGTCACAACTTCCTGTCCTCCTGACAGGCCAATTATGCTCTTAAGCAAGGAAAGTCCACCAGAAACTCCCAACAAACTAAATGCAAACAAAAGTGATGAACCATGGCTCTTGGTGCAAGGCCTCCATTTTGACAAAGCTTTTCCACTTTTATCATATGACCTTTACAGGAACCACTCCCCCCAACCTCAAGCAGAGCTTCCCACAACTGTGGAAGTGAGAAAAGCTGAAGACTCAGTGAAATCCCCTAGGGACCTTGCTTTGCCAAATAATGAACTTGGGAATTACTTGAACACTGTGATTTGTGCCAGTATCAGAAAGAAAAGGCTCATCAAGAGTCACAGGCCAGGGCTAAAATCAAGGACAGCTAGGAATTGGCTCCAAAAATTGCACTATGCATGGGTCAAATACATCTCAGAACGCCCCCACTCCCCCGAGTCCCTTTTTCAGCAAAGGGGCTTTGGACCCCATTCACCATTGCATTGCCCCTTGTGTCATTATTTACAGTAGTGCAAAATGCCACCTTTTGGATTCAATAGCATTTCACACCCACTTTGCATTGGTGTTAACTGATACCCCAAGATGCAAGGCTCCTTGTGTGTAAAGCACCTGGTGCACTTTTTGGTTGTTGTGCAAATAACGCAGTAAGGATATGGACAAATGCACACTCAGACTTATCACTCCACCATCATTTGTAAGCACCACACTCTCAATGCCAGGGCCACTGAGACTGTGTGCATAAAAGGAACAGCCTGGGATACATGGAAGGAGCCTTTGAATGTAAGGAAAGGACCAGGTTCAGTTCAAACACAGGAAATTGTGCCTGACCCACATATGGCAGCAGAATTGGGGGGGTGCAGAGCTATGAATGAGAGGTATAGAATGACCACAAATGGGGTCACATTACACAATAACCCAGACTGCTCCAGAAACTCTCAACTCTTCAGTCTGATTCATTTGCAATTTAGATACCGGGGCTGGGATTTTCAAAGAGCGTAAGGAAGTTAGACATCCAAAGTCCATTGACAATAGGAGTTGGGTGCCTAACTCACCTAGGGCTGGTCTACACATAAATTTGCACTGAAATAATTAAATCAGATACAGGGCCGGCTCTAGGCACCAGCAAAACAAGCAGGTTCTTGGAGCGGCACATTTCTAGGGGCGGCATTCTGGCGTCGGCCATGCCGCCCCTAGAAATGTGCCCCCGCTGCCCCAGCTCACCTCTGCTCCGCCTCTACCTGCTCCCCTAAGCGTGCTGCCACCGCTCCGCTTCTCCCCCTTCCCTCCCAGGCTTGCCGCGCACGAAACAGCTGTTTGGCGCAGCAAGCCTGGGAGGGAGGGAGGAGAAGCCGAGCGGCGGTGCGCTCGGGAGAGGCGGCGGTGGTGGAGCGGAGGTGAACCTCTACCCCCCCCATTACTTCCTGCGCTCACCCACCCACCCTCGCTCACCTCCGCTCCTCCTGCTCCCCTGAACATGCTACCTCTCCCTAGGGAGAAGTGGAGTGGCGGTGTGTTCAAGGGAGCAGCTGGAGCGGAGGTGAGCTAGGGCGGGGAGTTGCAGGGGGGGAGCTGCAGGAAGCAATGGGGGGGTGGAAATGTGGCACAACCAGGGGGAGGAGGCGGGGCCGGGGATTTGGGGAAGGGGTTAGGAAGGGGCAGAGTTGGGGCGGAGCCAGGGGCGGGGGGGCACGAAAAAAAGGGGTGGCCAAACATTTTTTTGCTTGGGGTGGCAAAAATCCTAGATCCGGCCCTGATCAGATATAATTCACCACTCTTGTTGTTTCAGTGCAAGTCTGTGTGTGGATACTTATTTCGGTTCAAGAGTGCCCTACAGCAATTTAATACAATTTTTTATTCTAAAATAAAAGTGTGTCCACACACAGACTTGAACTGAAATAGCAAAAGGGGTGAATTACAATTGATTTAATCATTTTGATGAAGGTTTGTGTGTAGAACCAGCCCTAAGGGTCCTTTGAAAACTGCAGCCTAACATGAATGGTGCTGTATAAGTACTCTCTCTGAGTGTCTGTGATCTATTTATTTGTATTATGGTAAGACCTAGCATTCCCAGATGGGATCAGGGCCCTACTATGCTAGGCATCTTACAAACACATAGTAACAAACCTGAAGAGCACACAGTGTAAACAGATCAAGAGTGGGAGAAAGTGGGTGATATTATTCCCATGTTTCACGCTGGGAACTGAGGCACCACCAAATAAATGGTCATATTTTCAAAAGAGCTCAGCACTCAACTTGTGAAACTCTGGCCACTTCATCTGGGGACCGGAGTGGGAGCTGAGCTACTTTGAAAATCTGAGAGCAGAATCAGGTCTTGAGTTTAGATCAGCAGGCAGCATTTTCACTGAAAGTCAGCTCAGGTTGTCTCATACACTTTTTGTCTAAGCTGACCTATAAAATGTAAGCACATCACCCTGTGGCTGCAGCACCAAGATACTATTTAGTACACCATCCTCAGACCCAAAAGATTAGGAATACAGCTTGTGGTGAAAATGCCATTTCACTTTAGCTTTCAGTGTAGAATTGGAAACAGTTACCCTTTAGCTCAGCCCTGCACTACCTGTTATACCTTTCAATTTGTCTTAGCTCAGTCATGCAGTAGTGGCAACTTGCTCCATTTTTTATTTTATTGTATTACACTCTGAGGTCAGGATTATGTTCCTTGGTTAAAAGTAGTCAAGGACCTTATAGCACTGCAATGGATAGTGATAGCATCCAGCATATCTTGAATAACCCTGGCTTAGTAAAGGGGACACCCAATCCTGTGACAGGCACATATGACTGTGTACCTCATGAAGAAAAGAGACTGTAAACTTCAACTTAAAAACAGCTCACTGAAAAATTAAATGGGAGGCAGGGGGATTGAGGAATGGGCTATTGGACCTTTTGGAGATATGGACATGAATATATATGGCTAAGAGGGAGTTTCAGAAATGATACAGTGTTGAGTGTGGGAGGGAGGGAGCCAGAGAAAGCTCACATACTTAGAAAGGTTTCAGAGTAGTAGCTGTGTTAGTCTGTATCTGCAAAAAGAAAAGGAGGATTTGTGGCACCTTAGAGACTAAAATTTATTTGAGCATAAGCTTTCGTGAACTACAGCTCACTTCATCAGAATGCATCTGATGAAGTGAGCTGTAGCTCACGAAAGCTTATGCTCAAATAAATGTTAGTCTCTAGGTGCCACAAGTCCTCCTTTTCTTTATACTTAGAAAGCTTTCTCATTTTGTAAAACTAATCAGCATCAGTTCAAAACATTTATACCAAATGGTCATCTCCATAAACTTTGCTTGTGTGTTCTCCTAAGCAAGGATCCCTGCTCTCCCACGCCATGGCTCTTCCATGTCTCTATGTGCTCTAATTTGCATTTGCTTCCTCTGGAGAGTTTATTAAGTGTGAATGTCCCAGTGTTTCTTTCCTGTACCCAAAAACAGTGTTAGTAGCACACCACAGCCCTTGGTAAATTGTTTGTGTTTTTTTAAACAGGAAGGGTCATTATTTATGCCATATTTCCAGTCTGAATTTGGCTAGCTTCAATTTCCAGCATTGGATTGGGTTATACCATTCTCTGCTAGATGAAGAGCCTATTGTGAAATATTTGTTCCCCATGTAGGTACTTACAGACTGTAATCAAGTCACCCCTTAACCTTTTCTTTGTTAAACTGTATAGATTGAGCATGAGATTATCACTATAAGCGTTTCAGAGTAACAGCCGTGTTAGTCTGTATTCGCAAAAAGAAAAGGAGTACTTGTGGCACCTTAGAGACTAACCAATTTATTTGAGCATGAGCGTGTTTTCTAATCATTCTCATTCTCCTCTCTGAACCCTCTCCAATCTATCATCGAGAGGTCATCTAGTCCAGTCCCCTGCACTCATGGCAGGACTAAGTATTATCTAGACCATTCCTGACAGGTATTTGTCTAACCTGCTCTTAAAGATCTCCAATGATGGAGATTCCACAATCTCCCTAGGCAATTTATTTCAGTGCTTTCACCACCCTGGCAGTTAGGAAGTTTTTCCTAATGTCCAACTTAAACTGCCCTTGCTACAATTTAAGCTCATTGCTTCTTGTCCTCTCCTCAGAGGTTAAGAAGAACAATTCTTCTCCCTCCTCCTTGTAACAACCTTTTTTGTACTTTAAACTGTTATGTCCCCTCAAGACTAAACAAACTCAGTCTTCCCTCATAGGTCATGTTTTCTAGTCCTTTAATAATTTTTGTTGCTCTTCTCTGGACTTTTTCCAATATTTGTCCACATCTTTCCTGAAATGTGTAACCCAGAACTTGACACAAGACTCCAGTTGAGGCCTAATCAGCACGGAGTAGAGTGGAAGAATTACTTCTTGTATCTTGCTTACAACACTCCTCCTAATACAGCCCAGAATGAGGTTTGCTTTTTTTTTGCAACAGCGTTACACTGTTGACTCATATTTAGCTTGTGGTCCAGTATGACCCCCCCACTAGATCCCTTTCCACAGTACTCCTTTCTAGGCAGTCATTTCCCATTTTGTATATGTGCAACTGATTGTTCCTTCCTAAGTAGCATATTTTGCATTTGTCCATTACATCCTATTTACTTCAGACCATTTCTCCAGTTTGTCCAGATCATTTTGAATTTTAATCCTGTCTTCCAATGCACTTGCAACCCTGTAAACTTTATAAGAGTACTCTCTATGCCATTATCTAAATCACTGATTAGGATATTGAATAGAACCGGACCCAGAACTGATCCCTGCGGGACCCCACTTGTTAGGCCCTTCCAGCATGACTGTGAACCATTGATAACTACTCTCTGCGAATGGTTTTCCAACCAGTTATGCACCCACCTTACAGTAGCTCCATCTGGGTTGTATTTCCCTACTTTGTATATGAGAAGGTCATGTGAGACAGTATCAAAAGCTTTACTAAAGTCAAGATATACCACATCTACCACTTCCCCCTAACTACAAGGCTTGCTACCCTGTCAAAGAAAGCTATCAGGTTGGTTTGATAGGATTTCTTGACAAATCCATGCTAATGGTTACTTATCACCTTATTATCTTCCAGATCAGGGTGGGCAAACTAGGGGCCGGAGGCTGCGTCTGGCCCTTCAGACATTTTAATCTGGCCCTTGAGCACCCACCAGAGAGCAGGGTCTGGGGCTTGCCCTGCTGCACACACACCATGGCTCCATGTGGCTCCTGGAAACAGTGGCACGACCCCCCTCCAGCTCCTACACATAGGGGCAGCCAAGGGGCTCAGCATGTTGCCCCCACCCCAAGTGCCACCCCCATAGGTCCCATTGTCCGGGAACCACAGCCAATGGGAGCTGCAGGGGCAGCGCCTGCAGACAGGGCAGTGTGCAGAGCTGCCTGGCTGGCCTCTGCGTAGGAGCCAGAGAGGGGACATGCTGCTTCTGGGAGCTGTCCGAGGTAAGCGCTGCCCAGAGCTTGCACCCCTGACCCCCTCCCATGTCCCAACCCCCTGCCCCAGCCCATCTCTCCCTCGTGCCCTCCGAACCCCTTGATCCCAGCCCGGAGCACCCTTCTGCACCCCAAACCCTCATCCTCAGCTCCATCCCAAAGCCTGCACCCCCCGCCAGAGCCCTCACCCCGCCCCAGCCTGGAGCCCCCTCCCGCACACTGAACTCCTCATTTCTGGACCCACCGCAGACCCTGACCCCTCCAGACGGAGCCCTCAGCCCCTCCTGTACCCCAACCCCCAATTTCATGAGCATTCATGGCCCACCATACAATTCCATACCCAGATGTGGCCCTTGGGCCAAAAAGTTTGCCTGTCCCTTTCTAAATATTTGCATATTGATTGCTTAATTTTTTGCTCCATTATCTTTCTGGATACAGAAGTTAAGCTGACTGGTCTGTAATTCCCCGGATTGTCCTTATGTCTCTTTTTATAGATGGGCACTATATTTGCCCTTTTCCAGTCTTCTGGAATGTCTCCCGTCTTCCATGACTTTTCAGAGATAATCGCTAATAGCTCAGCTATCTCCTCAGTCAGCTCCTTGCGTATTCTAGGATGCATTTCATCAGGACCTGGTGACTTGAAGAACTTGTCTAAGTAATTTTTAACTTGTTCTTTCCCTATTTTAGCCTCTGATCTTATCAACATTCTTCTTGAATTCTGGACATCTGAACTGGATAAAGTATTCCAGCTGGGGTCACACCAGTGCCGAATACAGAGTTAAAATAACCTCTCTACCCCTACTTGAGATTCACTTGTTTTCGCACCCAAGAATTGCATTAGCCCTTTTGGCCATAGCATCACTTATATTCAGCTGGTCAACCATGACCCCTAAATCTTTTTCAATCTCACTGCTTCCCAGGAAAGACTCTCCCGTCCTGTAAGTATTGCCTCCATTCTTTGTTCCTAGATGTATACATTTAATCATATTAAAATATATAGTGTTTGCTTGTGCCAAGTTCCAGATGAAGGGACAGGATTTTATAATTGTACTATAAGAATAGAGGTACTAATGTATGTCTTGATTTCATTTTACCAGCCACCCTTTTTGAATAGCAGAAAGGAATGACCCTCTGGGACATTGGTAGGAACGCATCTGACAGACTGCCAGTGTCTGTACTGATGTTAAGGCAGGGACAGACCAGAACAATCCTTATGACTGATTATGGTCACCCTTTTGTTTTAGGATAAGTTATAATGTCTACTATGGTTTCCTATATGTATTACAAATTAGGCACTCTAGTTAAATATACATTTATTTGTTTTAAGGTTTAGTGAGTAAAAGACAGGATCTTGTATTGTGTCTATGTTAATTAGATTAAAGGAATGTTAAAGGCCTGAGCCACAATGTAAACTGCTTTGACCACAAGATTTAGTGAAGTTTAATTTACAATGTATTCTGCTGAATATAAAATACTGCTGTCTTCTCTGTGAGAGATTGATTGTGTGAATGAGGAATGCATGCATCAGGAAAAGATAAGGTGTGAAAGCCATCACAAATGTCCAGATGGTCAAGTAAAAGTGAGAGACTTGGGAACACCAGGAGACAATCAGAAAACATCCATTGTATCCGATGCTAAACATGTTAGCAGCATTGACGACCTCAGAGGTGAGGCAGGCACCCCCGAAGGCGAGACAACAAATAGGAGATAACGATGGGAAGCCCGACAATAACCATCAAATGATAACAGCAGAAAACCCCAATATTAACACCTCTTAAGGACTAATGATTACAGGATGACATTGCAAAATGCATGGACTCAAATGGGAATTTACAACTATAAAGATGGGGTTCACTCTGGATTCAGTCCTGCAAAACCTCGGAGCATCAGATCGTGACCGACAGAACCCAGTTCCTCACTCGTGTTCAATCTAACTGGCCATTAGATTGACTTGAGCTACGACAGACCGTTAACTAGAAAAACAACAACTGGCAGGACTGTGTGCATGTGTAGTATGTGTGTGTGACTGAAAAGCATATACTAACTATTGAATTTTCAATAAATATGGTGTATTTGCCTTCACTGCTATAAAAGATCCCGTGTGCTTTGTATAGCGTAACACAGATACAGATTGCTCTGTATCAGTGAGCAGCCTGCACTGGACCCTTAGCACAGCTGTCTGAAATGGAATGGAGGCTTCACTTAAAGAGCTTCACATCCCAAAAATAGCACTTTATAAATGAATGAAAGACCCTCCTACTGCCACTCTGTCAGAGCTGTGTAGCCTGACACCTGGGTAGGAGCTATGCCCATGATACCAGTACTTGTAACCCTCCTCTCCAATTCCACCCCCTTTGTTTGCTGCTCTCACCTGTTGGTCCTTGCCTTGGGTTTGGGCTGGCAGCTCTTTGGAGCAGATAGTGCTTGCTGCTACAGCCCCCCCCCCCCCCTCCTTGGAGGTGGATAGATAAGTTATAAATGCAGTAATTAGATAGCAGGAGGGCAGGTGACTAAACCCCAGGGAGTGAATAAGGAAAATAGAGTTGGTCAGGTAAAGGCATCTTAGGTAAGTAAAATCAATCAATAAAGCACTCACCATAGGGTCATGCTGCCATGTTAGGGCTCACTGACACCCTAGTTCCTGTCTCTGAGTCAACGTGTCTTGGAAGAGTCAGACACTCAGCAGCTGTGGTTTAGTTGTGTGACATTTACTCTCTGCAGATAGAAATGTCTGAGTGAGGCAGGCGCTAACCACAAAGTCTGCTTGAATACGTGACAGTGAATGGCACATGCTAAGCATAGGCTGGGAACTTCAGCCCACACTGAAAACTGCCATAGCTTAAACTGATGGAGGAACCAAATTCAACCCCGTGAGTGACTGATAGAGGGAGAAAGGGGGATCTTGAGGGGTTGCGCTTCAGCAAAAATCATTTGCATAAAGGCCAAGTAGAACCATGACCCCTCAACCTCTGAGGCTGTCTCCTCTGAGATGAGCAGCGTCTCAGGAGGTCAGGGAATGAGATAGAGGGCACTGGTTCCAGTCCCATCCCAGGGAGGTGGTTAATGGATTTTGGGGATTTCCCCTCTAAGGGTGTCATCTCTGATCCACCCCAAGTCAGGGGGACAGGTTGGCTTAGGGGGATGGGAAATGGGATACAAGGCTTTTCCCTATAGTGTGTGCCAGTACCAATGAAGCCCCAGGTCAGTCAAGTCCTTCCCAGTGGAAGCTCTTTAGTTACCTGTCGGTTGGTAGGTCTCTGCCCAATTTCTCCAGTTTCCCAGGGACAGGTACCTACACAACAAGCAACCATCATTGGCCACCTTAGGAGAGAGGCTAAGGACTAACTAGGCCATGGGGACTGCTCTGCCTCCCTCTGCACACCCACCTGCTTCTCCAAGGGCAGTACCTGTTCTATGGGTTGGGAGGGAACCCAAGTTTGGGCTCTGAGAGAGAGGGAGCTATGAGGCACAGTGAAAGCAGAGCTGGAATTTCACCATCCACCATAGTCCTTTCCTTTCCTGGGCACTCCACTGTCCCAGGCTACTTCTCCACTGAGCATAGAGTGTGGTTTCAGCAGTGACCATGCTTCTGCTGAAGAGGAGGAAGGAGAGTTACATCCAGAGCAGAACTGCTCCCCCACCCCATGCTTAGAGAAGGGACTAGGCTAGCTGAATTCCTTCTCCACCCAGCTGGGGAGCAGACAGGTGCTCCACAGCCTGGGGATCGATAACCTTGACCACTGAAACGAAGTTGGTGCCTGCAGGGAGGCTTTGATCTCTCTGCTTGTGACAGACACAAGTGACTAGCTTCAGTCTCTGAATAGAACTCAGAAACAGCGACCCTGCATGCTCCATGTTTCTGCAGAAGTGAGATGCTCACTGACCTCAGCAGCACATATTCAGAAATCCTGTGTTGGAAACATTGCTGGTTCTCACGTTCTGTGGTTTCCTCAATTCCAGCCCAAAATTGCAGCTTCCCTTTGACACTTGTGCACACCCACCACTCCCACATATATAACACAGACGCTTCACAACCCCACTGCACACACACCCCTCATAACCCCACCACAAATGCAGGCACACCCCTCATACCTCCTCATAACCCCCCACCACACTCACAATCCTGCCACACCCCCCACAGATGAAGACATGCATCCCTCATAACCCCACAGATACAGATCCACCCCCACAAACTCTTGCCCTCACAACACCCCTCCCCCACCCCACCTGCACATGGACAAACATACACCCCTCACAACCACCCGCTTGACAGACTCCTCCAAAAACATACACCCCCACAGCTCAACAACATAGACACCCACCCCCCCCCTCAACCCCCCTCCCCAGGAGAAACTCTTCAGTCCCCCCTCACAATCCCCTCCCACACATACAAATGCCCCTGTGATGGGTTCCTTAGGGTGCAGCCTGGGACTGTGAGACCTCTGTGATCCCTGAACTCTCTCCAGCCTGGGCTGTCTCTCACAATGCCTGGCTAGTGACCAGCAGCAAACCCCTCCAGGCACTGTGATTACTCAGCACAACAGCTATATTGCTGGAGTGCTCCCAAAGCCACTCCTGAATAGGGTGATCTGACAGCAAGTGTGAAAAAATCAGGACGGGGGTGGGGGGTAATAGGCACCTATATAAGACAAAGCCCCCCAAAAGTCGGGACTGTCTCTATAAAATCTGTCTCTATAAAATCGGGACATCTGGTCACCCTACTCCTGAATCACACCGAGAAAGGCACCAGAGCCAAATCCCCCCAGCTCCTAGCCTTCCACCTCCGGAACGTACAGTCTTGCACTGCTTAAGACGAGCAATGCAGATTTATTAATTGGGGTTCACCACTTCATTAATGTAAAGTGGTGATACACCAGCCTTTGCAAACCTGAGCACATTTGCCACACACTTCAGGCAAACTCACCGGTAAATTTAAATTTAAAGTTAAATTTATTGACTATTAAAAACATAGATTTTAAGTGATTGACTTTTTGCCTAAGTTAGTTAGCAAAAGAAATAAAACATAAGCATGCAGTCTAAACTCTCAACCCTATTAGACTGGTCACCAACTAGACTAAGCAGTTTCCTCACCCTGCTGAATACTGCAGTTCATAGTACACAGATTTCACCCTTGAAATCTGGACCAGTCCCCTCAGTTGGAGTCTTCAGTCTTCTTCTCAGAGTCTTTGTTGCTTAGGTGCCGGGCAGGAGAAAGGCCTTGCATGGCTCCCAGGTGTTTGGTTTTATACCCTCAGTCCATGTGCTTGGAAAACACAAGTCCAGGCATGTCTGGGAGGCATTGCAGAGTCTCCAGGCAAGGTTGAGCAGCAATCCCCGTGGTGTGGCCTCATGCAGGTGAGTCACTGAATTGCTGCTCCCTTGCTGGACAAAGGCTGTTGATGGGTTGTTTCACAACCCCGCCAGGGCATTGGTTACTCTCCTTGCTGTTGCCCCCGGGGAGCACCTCTCCTGCCCCTGCGGGCATGTTGCCTTCTGCTGGAAAGGAGCTAGTCTCAGCCTCTCCCATACTTGGAAGCACCCTGCTTCCCTCTGTTACAGAGTCACAGGAATCCTCACCCACCTCAGTGGTTTCTGAGATTCCCTGCCCCTTCTCTGGGCTCTCCTCTGGGACACATTTCTCTGTGCTCCCTGAGAAGGGGTCTGCCTCTGGTTCAGCTGCAATTTGCTGGCAGCTAACAACATAGACAATCCTCTCCCTGGCAGGCATTAAACCCTCATCTCTTCCTGATGTGGTGTTGCCTCCAGCTGCAGTGTAGGAGCTGGTCTCAACTAACCTCCCACCTGGAAGCATGTGGCTTCCCCCTGCTGCAGAGGAATCAAGGAGGCTTTCTCCCATTCCCTTAGCAATTCCTGAGACCTTACCCTTTTGTCAAAGTCAGATTCAGGACTCACATAATTTGTCAGACCACTCTGTTTATTAGCAAAGCACTTTGCCAATGCACCCAGATATATGAGCCCCTCTCTGAGGCTCCAGCTAACTTATTTATACAAATAAGCCAAAGGCAATTTAACATAAAAGAGACAAAAGGAAGCAGAAACTGACAAATATACATACATATCTTATTTGCATACTAAGGTTTACCAATCTCTTAGCTCAGTAGGAGCTCTAAGTTAGTTTGAGGACCCATTGTCTCACACTCTTTAATGTTTCTCTTCCTGACAACTATATTTCAACAAACCCTTCAAGTAGCATTTCTTTAATGAATTATAATTTCAATATAATTCATTCTACTTTCACAATCCCTCCTTTTGGTCAAGCTATGCAATGACCAACAATGACTGGGTTCCACATATCAATCGTTCTTTATCTCTTTGTTCATCAGTGATATTTAAAATCATCAAATTAGCACTCTGGTTTGGGGCAGCTATCTGTGTAGCATGCCTGACACAATTTTGGTTACAACAGGAAAGTAACTGAAAACATACAAAAATTATTAGGATTCCAAACAGGAGAGTTAGGGCTCCCCGAAACAACCAGTTTCCTATGCCAGAGAAATTGAAAAGGTTACTTAGCCACTTCCATAAAGAACTTGGCTCTTTGTGGGGAAGATATGTGATTTGTTCTAAGTGGCTAGCACGATCTATTACCTCATTGGTGTTGTCTGGTATATACACACAGCAGTCTTTTCCAATGAGAGCACAAGTCCCTCCTTTTGCCACCAGCACTATGTCCAATGCCTGACGGTTTTGGAGGGCCCTCTGTCAGATTCTTTGGCCAGGGCTCTTAAACTTTCTCCGGTTTCATTTGCCATTATTTCAACTACTGCTTGTAACCTTAGGAGCCTTTTTGCATGGTGTATTACTCCCCCTAATGGTATGAAGGAACCGCCAATGGCCTCTTCCCAGGTTAAGGGGCTTATGTTATTTACATACCATTGGGCATCTGTTAAGTCCCTTCTTTTTCGCCTGAAATTGCGGAGGCATTCTCGAGGGAAGGTTCCTAGCACTCGGAATTGTGGGAAGAGTCAGGCGGGATAACAGATTCCTGACCAATTAGCTGGTAGTGCGGTATAAGCTCTGGTCCCGCACACCCAGTGATGGCCTATTAAGGCTGGGAAGGGTCGCTTGCACTCATTTGTCATATAGGTGTTTGCAAAGGAGGAGGAGTATCTCCCAAAGGGTACAGGGTAATTCTCCTTATGAGGAGTGGTGTTATTTGCATGACTGTAGGGGGAACAGGAGATTGATTTCTCTGTTTGATCCCAGGTTGAGAAAAAATTCATATCTCCATACCCGGCCCGCCACTTTTTAGTTTTGTTTGAATAATCCCATACACCATTGGCCACAATATGCTGAAGGCAACGGCTTTTCCCCAGATCCAGCCCTGTCTCATTACACACCCAACACCAATACCTTTTCCCTCCACCACACTTATCCATTTAGATGCATTTATTCCCACCACTTCCCAAGTGTCATTGCTGTTCCATATTTTGTTAAACGGACGAGGCCCTCCAGTGAGGTCCGGGGACTTGAGTGGGATAGCCAGGACAGGAACACCAGTTTGAGAGTGCGCTGGGATGTGGCTGCAGACCCAGCAATTAGAAATATTAAGGGTCTGAGCTATCCATACCTGCTGCTGGATAAAAGAATGGTCATCGTGGTCTCCCCAGACTGTAAGATACCAGCAGCCAAGGAACAGCGTCTGCTTCTGGCAACCCTTACGAGAGCGTAGATTGTAAGGTATTGCAGACTGTTCCTCTACGTCTTCTTCTGGAGTCAAAATCGACTCTGCGTTGTCCTGAGGTGATGATTGGTTCTCTGGGGATGGTGCCTTTTTACACTGTGAAGCATGTATCCACGCTGTGATGCCGGATAGTTTAACAGCCGTCTGTGTAGTAAGCAGTACCTGATGAGGACCCTTCCACTGGGGCTCCAAGGCATGCTTTCGATGATGGCGCCATACGTAGACCAAATCACCTGGCTTGAGGTTGTGGCAAGCATCGGAGGTGGGTTCCGAGGGCCAGGCTGCTCGAACCTGTGAATGGAAGTGACTTACAGCTTGCATTAGTCCCTTGCAATACTGAAGGAGCGCACTGTGAGTCAAGTTCAAATCTGGAACAGGAGTAATGGTAGTCATAGCTTGCATAGGGCGTCCCATAATTTCAAAGGGACTTAATTTATGCCTTTGGGATGGAGTGGATCTCATGTCATAAGAGCTAATGGTAAGGCTACTGGCCAGCTTAATCCTGTAGAGTCACAAATTTTAGCAAGCTTATTCTTAAGTACACCATTTCGTCTGTCAACTGCACCTGCATTCTGTGGGTGGTAGGGACAGTGCAACAGGTGTTTGATATGCAATATATGGTCCAGGTGTTGAACAAGTTGTCCAGTAAAATGTGTACCCCGATCACTGGACAGAGTAGCAGGAATTCCCTTGGCAGGCATAATATGATTTAACAAACATTTGGCTAAAGACAGTGAGTCAGCCTTGCGACAAGGAAAGGCTTCAATCCAACTGGAGAATAAACATACCATAACCAATATAAATTAATATTGTTGACACTTAGGCATTTGTACAAAATCAAGTTGCCAATGCAAGAACAGTGCTTGAGGCAGACCCCGGAACCCCTGGGCCACTTTTACAGGTTTACCAATATTATGGCTTTGGCAAATGGTACAAAATGGAGGGGCCCACCATCCTGTCTTAGGTACAGCAGAGACCATCCCCTCCTTTCTGACATGCAAAACACTGTGTAGCAGGGTGGCCAGAAACGGGTAGAGTGAAAAGGGGGCTACAAAGGCACCAGTAGGCGAGCGCCAAAGAGAATCGGGATGTGGAGAGCAACCTTGGGCAACCCAGGATTCTTTCTCGGTTTCTGGGGCAGAGCCTTGGAGCAGGGTGAGGTCAGTGAGGGACCAGGAGGGTAAGAGAAGAGCAGAGAACAAGGGAATCAGACATTTCGACTAGGCACGCTGCAGCAGCCACAGCACGCAGGCAGGGGGGTAAGCCTTGGGCAACAGGGTCAAAAGTGGCAGAGAAATAAGCCACTGGGCGGTTCTTTTCTCCGTGCATCTGAGTGAGAACTCCAAGTGCACCCCTAGATTGTTTGTGGCAGAAAAGGGTAAAAGGCTTAGAATAGTCAGGCAGCCCTAAGGCAGGGGCAGAAGCCAAACCTTGTTTGAGGGAAACAAAGGCAGAATTGGCTTCAGGGGGCCACAGCATGGGGTCAGGCACAGAGAATCGAGTGAGTTCCTGGAGAGGTTTTGCAAGGGAGGCATATTGGGGAATTCATTGTCTGCAAAATCCAGCCATGCCTAAAAATTTCCGGACCTGGCGTGGGAAGCGGGGTCGGGGAAAGCTAAGGATAGCTTGGATGCGGGTGGGAGAAAGTGCACGGGAACCCTGGGAGAGGAGAAAGCCAAGGTATGTGACAGAAGCTTCACAGAGTTGTAGTTTAGAGTGAGAAGCTTTGTGACCCTTCTTTGCTAGGGCAGTAAGGAGCACTGAAGAGTCAGTTTCAGAGGCAGACAATGCAGGGGAACAGAGGAGTAGATCATCTACATATTGAACTAGTGTGGACCTGGACGGGAAAACAAAGTCAGCAAGGTCTCGGGCTAATGCTTGGGAAAAATATGACGGGCTTTCAGTATACCCCTGGGGCAGTGTGGTCCATGTGTACTGTTGCCCCTTGTAAGAAAAGGCAAACAGGAACTGGAAGTCAGGATGAACCAGGACAGAAAAGAAAGCAGAGCACAAATCAACAACAGTAAAATGAGTTGCATCTGGTGGGATAGAAGCCAGAATCTTTGAGAGAGGCAAGTTTTGATTCTGTCCACCTATGATTTGCCTCTTCCCACCACTGCATGAAACAATCAACCTCTCCTTTTGCCAATTTAGTTTTAGGTTGGCCGAGTTTGTCTTTTAAGACGTCTACTTGGTCTTTGTCCCAAGATCCAAACAGTGGCCACTGAATTTTGGGATTCTTCTGAGTTAGCCTAGACCATTTTTCCAGAAATTTACAGGAGTCCGGACCCTTCCTTAAAATACATAAAATGAGCCGGCGTTCCTTTAGGGAACTGTCCCGACTTAGACGTCTGGTTACCCATACAGGAGGACTTTACACACCAATCACACAAGAAGGAAAGTCGGGTTCGTCAGAGCGATGCCCGGTGCAACACACAAAAGGAACCCACAGGCTACTGCCTCAATCGCCCTTGCTTTCACACCAAGGGTTTTACCCAAGGCGCGGTGCGGTGCGGCTGCGATTGTGCAGATTTCACTCACTCGGACCGTGGGGACAGGAACCCTTTGGTCAGCTGATCCCTGGACGGAGACGGAGCACAGAGTCAAACACACCACAGGAAGGACGGATAGACACAGAGACAGTCCTCAGTCCGGACAAAACACAGAAATAATTACCTGACCAGATTCCTGATGTCAGATACCGGGATCCCTACCAGAACAGAGTGGGAACCAACAGGTTCGATGGCGTAAACTTCACTGTGGTCATGCACCCTTCCGTTCTGGCGGAGGACTGCTCAGGCCAAATGCCCAGGTGCCGGCTTGCCACGGCCGTCCTAAGAACAGTCAGGAGTCACACGGCCCCAGTGAAGACGGTTGCCATCTCGGTGGAACCTCCAAATTGTCAAAGTCAGATTCAGGACTCACATAGAATCCTAGAATATCAGGGTTGGAAGGGACCTCAGAAGGTCATCTAGTCCAACCCCCTGCTCAAAGCAGGACCAATCCCCAATTAAATCATCCCAGCCAGGGCTTTGTCAAGCCTGACCTTAAAAACTTCTAAGGAAGGAGATTCTACCATCTCCCTAGGTAACGCATTCCAGTGTTTCACCACCCTCCTAGTGAAAAAGTTTTTCCTAATATCCAACCTAAACCTCCCCCCCTGCAACTTGGGACCATTACTCCTTGTCCTGTCCTCTTTTACCACTGAGAATAGTCTAGAACCATCCTCTCTGGAACCACCTCTCAGGTAGTTGAAAGCAGCTATCAAATCCCCCCTCATTCTTCTCTTCCGCAGACTAAATAATCCCAGTTCCCTCAGCCTCTCCTCATAAGTCATGTGTTCCAGACCCCTAATCATTTTTGTTGCCCTTCACTGGACTCTCTCCAATTTATCCACATCCTTCTTGTAGTGTGGGGCCTAAAACTGGACACAGTACTCCAGATGAGGCCTCACCAATGTCGAATAGAGGGGAACGATCACGTCCCTCGATCTGCTCGCTATGCCCCTACTTATACATCCCAAAATGCCATTGGCCTTCTTGGCAACAAGGGCACACTGCTGACTCATATCCAGCTTCTCGTCCACTGTCACCCCTAGGTCCTTTTCCGCAGAACTGCTGCCTAGCCATTCGGTCCCTAGTCTGTAGCTGTGCATTGGGTTGTTCTGTCCTAAGTGCAGGACCCTGCACTTATCCTTATTGAACCTCATCAGATTTCTTTTGGCCCAATCCTCCAATTTGTCTAGGTCCCTCTGTATCCTATCCCTGCCCTCCAGCGTATCTACCACTCCTCCCAGTTTAGTATCATCCGCAAATTTGCTGAGAGTGCAATCCACACCATCCTCCAGATCATTTATGAAGATATTGAACAAAACCGGCCCCAGGACCGACCCCTGGGGCACTCCACTTGACACCGGCTGCCAACTAGACATGGAGCCATTGATCACTACCCGCTGAGCCCGACAATCTAGCCAACTTTCTACCCACCTTATAGTGCATTCATCCAGCCCATACTTCTTTAACTTGCTGACAAGAATACTGTGGGAGACCGTGTCAAAAGCTTTGCTAAAGTCAAGAAACAATACATCCACTGCTTTCCCTTCATCCACAGAACCAGTAATCTCATCATAGAAGGCGATTAGATTAGTCAGGCATGACCTTCCCTTGGTGAATCCATGCTGACTGTTCCTGATCACTTTCCTCTCCTCTAAGTGCTTCAGGATTGATTCTTTGAGGACCTGCTCCATGATTTTTCCGGGGACTGAGGTGAGGCTGACTGGCCTGTAGTTCCCAGGATCCTCCTCCTTCCCTTTTTTAAAGATTGGCACTACATTAACCTTTTTCCAGTCATCTGGGACTTCTCCCGTTCGCCACGAGTTTTCAAAGATAATGGTAAATGGCTCTGCAATCACAGCCGCCAATTCCTTTAGCACTCTCAGATGCAACTCGTCCAGACCCATGGACTTGTGCATGTCCAGCTTTTCTAAATAGTCCCTAACCACCTCTTTCTCCACAGAGGGCTGGCCATCTACTCCCCATGTTGTGATGCCCAGCGCAGCAATCTGGGAGCTGACCTTGTTAGTGAAGACAGAGGCAAAAAAAAGCATTGAGTACATTAGCTTTTTCCACATCCTCTGTCACTAGGTAGCCTCCCTCATTCAGTAAGGGGCTCACACTTTCCTTGGCTTTCTTCTTGTTGCCAACATACCTGAAGAAACCCTTCTTGTTACTCTTGACATCTCTTGCTAGCTGCAGCTCCAGGTGCGATTTGGCCCTCCTGATTTCAATCCTACATGCCCGAGCAATATTTTTATACTCTTCCCTCGTCATATGTCCAACCTTCCACTTCTTGTAAGCTTCTTTTTTATGTTTAAGATCCACTAGGATTTCACCGTTAAGCCAAGCTGGTCACCTGCCATATTTACTATTCTTTCGACTCATCGGGATGGTTTGTCCCTGTAACCTCAACAGGGATTCCTTGAAATACAGCCAGCTCTCCTGGACTCCTTTCCCCTTCATGTTAGTCCCTCAGGGGATCCTACCCATCCATTCCCTGAGGGAGTCGAAGTCTGCTTTCCTGAAGTCCAGGGTCCGTATCCTGCTGCTTACCTTTCTTCCCTGTGGCAGGATCCTGAACTCAACCAACTCATGATCACTGCCTCCCAGGTTCCTGTCCACTTTTGCTTCCCCCACTAATTCTTCCCGGTTTGTGAGCAGCAGGTCAAGAAAAGCTGCCCCCTTAGTTGGCTCCTCTAGCACTTGCACCAGGAAATTGTCCCCTACGCTTTCCAAAAACTTCCTGGATTGTCTATGCACCGCTGTACTGCTCTCCCAGCAGATATCAGGAAAATTAAAGTCACCCATGAGAACCAGGGCGTGCGATCTAGTAGCTTCTGAGAGTTGCCAGAAGAAAGCCTCATCCACCTCATCCCCTGGTCCGGTGGTCCATAGCAGACTCCCACCACTACATCACTCTTGTCGCTCACACTTCTAAACTTAATCCAGAGACACTCAGGTTTTT
This sequence comes from Lepidochelys kempii, assembly GCF_965140285.1. Lineage (NCBI taxonomy): Eukaryota > Metazoa > Chordata > Testudines > Cheloniidae > Lepidochelys > Lepidochelys kempii. The sequence continues at coordinate 51,337 of NW_027621930.1, forward strand.
CTGCAGTTTCGTACCAGAGCTCTGAGCAGTCGTACTGCTCCCTTACATACAGTGCTACTCCCCCACCTTTTCTGCCCTGCCTGTCCTTCCTGAGCAGTTTATAACCATCCGTGACAGTACTCTAGTCATGTGAGTTATCCCACCAAGTCTCTGTTATTCTAATCACGTCATAATTCCTTGACATCACCAGGACCTCCAGTTCTCCCTGTTTGTTTCCAAGGCTTTGTGCATTCGTATATAAGCACTTGAGATAACCTGCTGATTGCCCCTCATTCTCAGTATGAGGCAGGAGCCCTCCCCTCACAGACGTTCCTGCCTGTGCTTCCTCCTGGTATCCCGCTTTCCCACTTACCTCAGGGCTTTGGTCTCCTTCCCCCGGTGAACCTAGTTTAAAGCCCTCCTCACTAGGTTAGCCAGCCTGCTCGCGAAGATGCTCTTCCCTTTCTTCGTAAGATGGAGCCCATCTCTGCCCAGCACGCCTCCTTCATGGAATACCATCCCATGGTCAAAGAATCCAAAGCCTTCTCTCCGACACCACCTGCGTAGCCATTCATTGACTTCCACGATTCGACGGTCCCTACCCAGGCCTTTTCCTTCCACGGGGAGGATGGACGAGAACACCACTTGCACCTCAAACTCCTTTATCCTTCTTCCCAGAGCCACGTAGCCACATAATTTGTCAGGTTTCAGAGTAGCAGCCATGTTAGTCTGTATTCGCAAAAAGAAAAGGAGTACTTGTGGCACCTTAGAGACTAACCAATTTATTTGAGCATAAGCTTTTGTGAGCTACAGCTCACTTCATCGGATGCATCACTGTCTGACCACTCTGTTTATTAGCAAAGCGCTTTGCCAATGCGCCCAGATATGTGAGCCCCTCTCTGAGGCTCCAGCTAACTTATTTATACAAATAAGCCAAAGGCAATTTAACATAAGAGACAAAAGGAAGCAGAAACTGACAAATATACATACATATCTTATTTGCATACTAACGTTTACCAATCTCCTAGCTCAGTAGGAGCTCTAAGTTAGTTTGAGGACCCATTGTCTCACACTCCTTAATGTTTCTCTTCCTCACAACTATATTTCAACAAACCCTTCAAGTAGCATTTCTTTAATGAATTATAATTTCAATATAATTCATTCTACTTTCACACTTTCCATCGTGGGTCTCAGCATAAGACTCCTTCTTGCTGCAGGCAAATAGTTTAACCTGAGCTACATGGAAAAAATCATTACCAAGAAGCAGGTCAACTAGGAGGCAGGTGTTCTATTACCCCTAAAGTCAAAACACTCTCCAAACCTTCCCACATCACATGGATCTTAGCTAGTGGTAAAAAGAATCTGCTTTCACCCACCCCCACAATCTCTGCCATTTGGGCAGGCAACATACTGGCCTTTGGGACCACACTCTGCTTAACCAGGGAGATCTGGGCCCCTTCTGCCCCAAGTACTCCCTACCATTAATTTAAACAACCTTAATGTGCTCCATATCTGGTTCTGCTGAGGCTAATCTCACAAAACCAATATGATAGGTTCCAATCGCCGGGGGGGGGGGAGGGGAGGGGTTCTGTGTTGAGGACAGCAGAGCTAACATGGGCCATTGGTTGCCTGCTTCCTCCTAGCACAGGGCATTTATTCCTCAGGTGATCAGTGGAATTACACCGATAGCACTTTTTGGGTTCTTCTGCTTTTACAGGAGATTTGGGATGAGGGTTAGAGGAATGGTTTTGGGGAGGTGAGTACCCAGCCTCCCAGCCACCCTCTGTCTTTCTAGGGATAAAGTGGGATCTTCCCTTCCCTAAGCTTTAAACTCCTGTCAGGGGTTTGTTTTCAGTAGATGCCTGGGTCTGTTCAAAGGCATCAGCAAGAGACCAAGCTCATCCACAGACGTTACATCTTTGTCCCACAGATACTGCTTCACCTCAGTTTACACATGCCTAGGAAATGCTCTTGAGCAACAAGATCCAACGATCCCTCAAAGCTGGTAACACCTTTGCCCCTCATCCACTTTCCCATCAAATCTTTCATTTGTTCACATATTCCTCATTACTCATACCAATATCCCTCTTAAGACTCCTAAATTTGACTATCCCTGAAACGTATAATCTGAAACCTTTGCAAAAAACAGTGTTTTTAAATTTACAATAGTCTAAAGCATCCTCAGTAGGCATTTCATTGAATACATACAGAGCTTTTCCAGTTAATTTTGCAATCAGGGTAGGAACTCTCTTGGCATCAGGGATCTCATGTGCTGCACACAGCCTTTCAAAGATGTTAGATATTCAGCAATACAGTCTGCCTCAGATGCAGGACATAAATGGTCCCAATTGTGGATTTTTGGCATGATGGGAATCGCTGGGGTTGGTAGGTTCTGGTTCTGCTTCTCTAGCAGGTCCAGTTGGTGTTTTTGCTCTTTTTTCCTGCTCTCTCTTACTTCCCACTTCTCCTTTATCTCTAGTTCTTTCAGTTGCAATAGTCTCTGGTGCTCCCTCTCCTTTTCTGCAACCTGCAGCCTAAAAAGCTCCAACTTTGCAATCACTTCACTGCTTTCACTCATTTTCCTGCTTTTCTGTCCCTACTTCCCTTTCCCAAAATAAGCAAACAGAAAACAACAAACCAGTAGCCTCCTCCTGACTGTCCTTAGCCACCACACTTAAAGTCTCACTTCATACACTGGTATAAAGATTTTAAGCGCAAATCTTACTCAGTACAACAAGCTGTGTATTTCATCCTGTTTGCTGTGCCACTGTGACGGGATCCATGGGGTGTAGCCTGGGACTGTGGGACCGCTGTGCCCCCAAACTCTCTCCGGTCTGGGCTGTCTCTCACAATGCCTGGCTAGTGACCAGCAGCAAACCCCGCCAGGCGCTGTGATCACTCAGCACAACAGCATGTGGAGCCCCCCAGCCAGCTACATTGCATGAATGCTCCCAGAGCCACTCATGAATCATACAGAGAAAGGTACCAGCTCAATCCCCCCAGCTCCCAGCACTGCACCTCAGGAATATACAGTCTTGCACTGCTCAAGATGAGCAATGCAGATTTATTAATTGGTTCACCACTTCATCAATGGAAAGTGGATATACACCAGCCTTTGCAAACTTAAGCACATTTGCCACACACTTCAGGCAAACTCACTGGTAAAGATAAACAGTTAAACAAATTTATTGACTATAAAAGATTTTAAGTGATATTAAGTTATAGGCAAAAAAAGTCAGAGTTAGTTACCAAAAGAAATAAAATATAAGCTCGCAGTCTAAACTCTCAACCATATTAGACTGGGCACCAACTAAACTAAGCATTTTCTTACCCTGCTGGATATTGCAGTTCATAGTACACAGATTTCACCCTTGAAATCTGGGCCAGTCCCCTCAATTGGAGTCTTCAGTCTTCGCAAGTTTTTGTGCAGTAAAGCAGCTTTCTAAGCTGTAACTCCCAAAGTGTACACGCTGCCAGGCCACTGAGTGCATAGAAACTGCACAGTTGCGGCACTTCAAACAAACAAACAAACAAAAACACCTCGACGAGAGGCGTCAAGCTTTCTGCGCCAGGCGTACATCGCTGCGGTGCCAGTGTAGACACCGTGGTGATGACAGCGCTGCAATGAGCCTCCGGGAGGCGTCCCACAATGCCTGTTCTCACCTCTCTGGTCATTGGTTTGAACTCTACTGCCCTGCCCTCAGGTGACCAACCGTCATCTCCACCCTGTAAATTCCTTTGAAAATTTGAAAGTCCCCTTCCTGTTTGCTCGGTGATGCGTGTAGTGGTCTCAGCGTGTCTTTCCAGGTGGCCATGCCGGCTCCATGCACCAGGCGATTCCCCTGCTTGGTGCAATGCCGAGCTGCTGGACCTCATCGGCATTTGGGGAGAGGAGGCTGTCCAGACCCAGCTGCACTCCAGCCATAGGAATTATGATACCTACGGACAGATTTCACAATGCATGACAGAAAGGGGCCATGGCCAGGACACACTGCAGTGCAGGGTCAAAGAGAAGTAGCTGCAGAACGCCTACCGAAAGATACAGGAGGCAAACCGCCATTCTGGTGCTGCACCCACAAGCTGCCAGTTCTACAAAGAGCTGGACACAATACTTGGTGGTGACTCCACAGGGGCCTTTGCAGTGGAGGTGGATACTTTGTTGGCTCACATGCCAGTCGAGAGTGGACTGAGCCAGGAGGAGGCAATCTTGGACGAAGAGTGGGAGGGAGACCCAGAGGCAGAGGATGACTTGGAGGCCAGAGATGCATGCAGTCAGGAGCTCTTTTCTACCCCAGAGGAGCCTAGCCAGTCACAGCAGTCAGATCTTGGTGAAGTGCAAACAGGAGAGGAGGCCCCTAGTAAGTGGATCTGATTTGGGGAATTGCTGAAGCAAGTTGTTGGGGACAGGAGGATTGCAGAAAGCAGGCTTGTCTCCCACTGCATGCCTAGTCTGAGCAGTGGAACAGGCTGTTGATGGACTCCCTCACTTCACGGGAATCTCCCTCAGATATCCAGGAAAGTCTCATGGAGATACTGGGCAATCCGCTGCTGCAGGTTCTTCGGCAGAGCTGCTTTGTGTCTTGCCCCATTAACAATATCTTTCCCATGCCACTGTGGCATGCAGGCAGCAGGCGCTAGGCTCATTACTGCTTCTTGTTTGTTGGGTCCTGCTGTCTGCTTACCCTCTGCTTCTGGCAACCCTTACGAGAGCGCAGATTGTAAGGTACTGCAGGCTGTTCCTCTTTGTCTTCTGGGGTTGAAGCTGGTTCTGCGTGGTCAAGCAGAGGTGCTTGGTCCCCTTGAGGTGGTGCTGGCTTACACTGTGAGGCGTGGATCCATGCAGCGATGCCAGATAATTTCACTGCTGTCTGGGTGGTGAGCAGTACCTGGTATGGATCCTTCTACCAGGGTTCCAAGGCGTGCTTCTGAAGGTGGTGCCGCAGGTAGACCCAATCACCAGGCTCAGGAGTGTGACAGGCAGCAGAGGCGGGTTCCCTCGGCCAAGCTGCTCGCACCTGCGAATGGAAGGAGCTCACAGCTTGCATTAACCCTTTGCAGTACTGGAGGAGTGTGCTGTGAGTTAGGTTTAGGTCTGGGGCTGGGGTAATAGTAGCCATTGTTCGCATAGGGCGTCCCATGATGATTTCAAATGGACTCAATTTGTGTCTCTGGGATGGGGATGACTGAATTTCCATAAGGGCCAGTGGTAAAGCAGCTGGCCAGTTTAACCCTGTGGAACTACAGATTTTTGCCAGCTTATTTTTAAGCACACCATTTCGCCTTTCAACTGCCCCTGCACTCTGTGGATGGTAAGGGCAGTGCAACAGGTGGGTGACATGTAATATCTGGTTTAGATGTTGAACAATTTTTCCAGTAAAATGTGTTCCCCAGTCACTAGACAAAGTGGCAGGAATTCCCTTGGTAGGGATAATGTGGTTTAACAGACATTTTGCAACGGACAATGAATCAGCTTTGCGACAGGAAAAGGCTTCAATCCAACCCAAAAACAGACATATTTTAACTAAAATGAATTCATATTTCTGACACTTTGGCATTTGTACAAAATCGAGTTGCCAGTGTAGGAAAGGTGCTTGAGGCAAACCCCGGAACCCTTGTGTTACTTTTACAGATTTGCCTACATTGTGGCTTTGACAAATAACACAAGCGGCACAGTGGCGGGTTGCAAAGGAGCTGAAATGGGGAGCCCGCCACCCCACCTTACTCATAGCAGAGACCATCCCCTCCTTGCCGACATGTGAAACACCATGTAGCAGGGCGGCTAGAGATGGGTAGAGTGAGAGGGGGGCTTCAAAGGTACCGGTGGGCGATTGCCAAAGGGAATCAGAATGCAAAGAGCGACCCAAAGCACTCCAGGAGTCTCTCTCTGTTTCTGGGGCAGAATCCTGGAGCTGAGCGAGATGAGACAGGGATGGTGGCATTACAGAGACAGAGAGGGGACCAAGAAACGCTTCTGGTGAAGGTTTTATAGTGGTGGCATGTTTTGCAGCAGCATCAGCAAGTACATTACCTTTTGCCACCTCGGTGTCTGCCGCTGAGTGGCCAGTACACTTAACAATTGCCAAGGTAGACGGTAGTAAAACTGCATACAGGAGGGTGGCAATGTAGGGGCCATTCTTGATAGGGGTACCAGTAGAGGTAAGAAAACCCCAAGCCTGCCAGAGGGTGCCAAAGTCATGCACAACCCCAAAGGCATACTGAGAATCAGTAAAAATAGTGGCAGAGAGCCCCTCGGCTAGAAAGCAGGCACGGGTTAGAGCAATCAGTTCAGCCACCTGGGTAGAGGTCACAGAGGGTAAGGGCGCAGCTTCTATGGTCTCAGAGAGAGAGACCACAGCATACCCTGCAAGGAGGTGGCCTTGGTCATTTCTATAACAGGACCCATCAGTGAATAATACCAGGTCAGAGTTAGGGAGAGGTACATCTGAAAAGGTCGGGGCGCAGGACAGTGATAGCGGAGACAGTTGCAAGGCAGTCATGGGGTTCACCATCACTAGGTAAAGGAAGGAGGGTAGCAAGGTTTAACCGGGAGCAGCACTTAATAGTGATATGTGAGGCTGAAAGCAGCAAAAGTTCATACCTAGTGAGGTGAGCAGAGGAGAGGTGAGCAGTGTTGCGTTGCAGAAGGAGAGTTTCCACAGAATGGGGAACCAGGAGAGTGAGAGGAGAGCGGAGGACAAGGGACTCAGACATCTCGACCAGGCGTGCTGCAGCAGCTACAGCGCGTAGGCAAGGGGGTAAACCCTGGGCTACAGGGTCCAAGGTTGCAGAAAAATAAGCCACCGGGCGATTTCTGTCACCGTGCTCCTGAGTAAGAACCCCGAGGGCACAAGCAGATTGTTCGTGACAGAAAAGGGTAAAAGGCTTGTCATAGTTAGGTAACCCTAAGGCAGGGGCAGAGGCTAAATTCTGCTTAAGGGAGATGAAAGCAGCATTTGCTTCAAGTGGCCATGGCATGGGGTTAGGTACAGAGGATTGAGTGAGTTCTTGGAGCGGTTTAGCCAGAGAAGCATATTGGGGAATCCATTGCCTACAGAACCCTGTCGTGCCTAAGAATTTTCTGACCTGGCGTGGAGAGCAAGGCTGGGGAAAGCTAAGGATGGCTTGTACCCGGGCTGGAGAGAGTGTACGGGAGCCCTGGGAGAGAAGGAAGCCTAGGTATGTGACAGAGGTTTGGCAGAGCTGCAATTTTGTGCGAGAAGCCTTATGACCCTTGTTTGCTAAAGCTGTGAGAAGTGTTAGTGAATCAGTTTCTGAGGCAGACAGAGAGGGGGAGCACAGGAGTAAGTTGTCCACATATTGGATCAGTGTGGATCCTGATGGGAAAACCAGATCAGCGAGATCCCTGGCTAGGGCTTGAGAAAAATAGGATGGACTCTCTGTATACCCCTGGGGAAGGGTAGTCCATGTATATTGCTGACCCTTGTAGGAGAAGGCAAAGAGATACTGGGATTCAGAGTGAACTGGGACAGAGAAGAAAGCGGAGCACAAATCTACAACAGTAAAGTGGGTTGCATTTGGAGGAATAGATGCTAGTATTGTAGCAGGGTTAGGAACCACTGGAAAAGAAGGTATGACAATACGGTTACTAGCTCGAAGGTCTTGAACTAATTGCCATGATTTGCCATCAGCCTTTTGAACTGGGAGGATAGGGGTGTTACAGGGGCTGGAACAAGGGACAATAATTCCTTGTTCTTTTAACGCAGATATAACTGGAGCAATCCCAGCCTCTGCCTCAGGATTCAAAGGATACTGAGACAGGCGAGGCAGAGGTTTGGAATTGTCTACAGTCATCCGAACTGGGTCCGTATTTAATCGGCCCACTTCAGATGGGTGAGATGGCCATAGGGAGGAAGGAACCTGAGAGATTAGGTGCTCCAGGGACGGAGTTAAGGGACAGCAAGGGACCGGAGTGGAGAGGGAAGTTTCAGACAGCAGGGAGGCTACAGAATCACATAAGAAAGACTGAGGGATTTGCAGATAGACACCATCTGGGGAGCAGTAAATAGAACAGCCAAGTTTGCATAGCAAGTTCCGTCCCAGAAGGTTTGCAGGGGTGGAATCAGAGAGGAGGAATGCATGCTCCTCAGAGAGGGGACCGACCTGAACAGACAAAGGTTTTGAGAGGGGAAAAGAGGTAGGGATCCCTGTAATGCCAACAGCAGACACAGATTTTTCCAGATCGGGAAACCTCAGGCAAGTCAGTGGTGCGGATTGTAGAAAGAGAAGCTCCAGTATCAACAAGGAAAGGGAGAGAGAGATCATTTACAGTCAGGACACATTCTCCAGTAGGGGACAGAGGTAATAAGGGAGCTAAAACTTTGTGAGGTTCCCCAGCATCCCGTCATTGTTGGGGTGAAAAATAGGGTTGGGGATCAGCTGGAGGAACCAGCGGGGGGTTCACTTGATTTCCCATACAATTATTAGGTCGTCTTGGACACTCTTTTTTCCAGTGTCCAGGCCGTTTACAGTAGTTACAAACCCCAGTTAATCTAGCCCCCCGCCCCCTTCCACAACCCCGTCCCTGTCCCCGGTGTGGTCTGCTTAGTCCTGAATAATGCTGTATCTGCAGAGCCATTAACTTTTGGGAGGACTGTTCCTCCTTTCCTTTTAAAGTGCGGTGGCAATGCTCTGCTACTGCCAGCAATTTGTCCATGGTTTCAGTCTCCCATCCCACACTTATTCGTTTTAACATGCTGACTGTGGCAGGGAGAAGACCATCAACAAATGCATGTGCCAAGGCCCCCTGCCCATTTACATCAGGCTCTTGTATTCCTGAATGTTGTAGGAAAATATCAGTTAGCCGGGACCTATAGTCGCCTGGGCTTTCTCCTTGCCCTTGCTTACAGCAACGTATTGCTGTCCAGTTTGTTTTAGGAGACCACACTTTGGGAATGGCTTGATGCAGGCACTTCCAAAGAGCCATACACCGGTCTCTGTATGCCGAATCTGGGCCAATACTTTTTATGGTTGAGTGGCGTGCCTCAGCTGGCCAGTCTGTGGCAGCCAACCATTTTTCATAATAACTGGCAGGAGCTAACAATTTACACAGTTGGAGGAGATCTGTCTCAGAGGGTTCATAGGTTTCACAGATTAACAGAAACTCCTCAGCAAATTTGACAGAGTTTTTCTGTGGTTTGGGAAAACTTTTAACTATAGATAAAAGTTCCGTACGAGTCCAGGGTTTATAATCCCATATGGACTCACTTTCTCCCATCTTAAGGACTCCTAAGGGTGCCACAACAGTTTGATCAGAGTCTCTCATTAACCTCCCCTCAGGTTCTCTTTTCCAAGAAGAGATGTCAAGAGAATCTTTGCAGTCTGCTTTGGATTTCTTCTTCATAATATTTTGCAGAGCTGTGAGGCCAATGAGGGTATCTTCTTCACTTTCATTATCTGTAGTCACTGAAGATTTTTCCTTTTCTGATTTCTTATTTGCGCAGGAGTATGGTGGGGGTCGGGTTTGATCCAGATCATTGCACAGGACTGGGCAAAGGGGAGCGCTCGGTCTAGTGGTGGGAGAGACTGCATCCAATTGAACTGTTAGTTTTTTGATAGAATTTTTAAGAGAGGTGAGTTTTGACTCAGTCCATCTACGATTTGCCTCTTCCCACCACTGCATGAAGCAGTCTACTTCTCCTCTCTCCAATTTGGTTTTTGGGAGGACGAGTTTGCTTTTTAAAGCGTCCACTCGATCCTTGTCCCAAGAACCTAACAGCGGCCACTGTAATTTGGGGTTCTCTAAAGCTAATTTGGACCATTTTTCAAGAAACCTACAGGAGTCCGGACCCCTCCTAAAATACATAAAATAAGCTGGAGTTCCCTTAGGGAACTGTTCTACCTTAGACTTCTGATTACCCATCCAGGAGGGCTTCACACAGCACTCACACAAGAAGGAAATTCGGGCTCAGCAGAGCGGTACCCGGTGCAACACACAGAAAGGAGCCCACAGGCTACTGCCTCAACTGCCCTTGCTTTAACACCAGGGGTTATACCCAAGCCGTGGTGCGGCTGCAGCTGTGCAGATTCCACTTATTCAGACCGTGGGGACGGGGACCCCTTGGTCAGCCAGTCTCCGGACAGAGATGGCTCCCAGATTCACACACCACGGGGAAGACGGATAGACACAAAGACAAGACAGTCCTCAAACCGGTTAAAGCACAAAAATAATAATTACCTGAGACGTCTGATTCCAGAAGCTGGATCCAAAGACCCCTACCCGAACAGGGTGGGAACCAACAAGTTCAATGGCGTGGACTGCGCTGCTGCTGTGTACCTTTCTGTCTTGTGGAGGATCACTTGGACTAAGCGTCCAGATGCCGGCTGCCACGATCGTCCTGCAAGGCAGTCAGGGATCACACAGCCTCAGTGAAGCCGCTTGCAATCTCGGTGGAACCTCCAAATTGTCAAAGTTTGACTCAGACTCACAATTTATCAGACCACTCTGTTTTATTAGCAAAGCTGCTCTGCTAGTACATTTAGAAGTAAGCCCCCCCAAGTGGGTCTTGTGTCTCTTAATTTATACAGTTTTTGGAGAACAAGTTACAGAGAAGTTACAGACAAAAGAAGAAAAAAGTTTTTAGTCACCACCCTTCGAGATCCCTGAGACCAGTTACATATCTTCAATTACCTGCCACCCTTAACAATCTCCTTTATCAGCTTCCAGTTAACTAATTGCCCTTCACACCTTCCATTCTGATGCCTGCTTCTTAGACGTGCTGGCTCTATCTTAATTGCTTCTCCATTCAAAAGCTAACTGTCCCTACATGTGCTCCCTCAGATACTTTGTAACATGTTTTGGCATGCCCTCTCATATACAAGGTATCCAGCATGTCCCCTTATACAACGCTATACATATACAATGTTATACTTCCACAGGCCAGGGCAGAAGCCGCAGGCTTGGAGAAGACCCTCCCTTGATTTCCTGCTCACCCTCAGCAGTGAGATATCTTCCATAATGATCACATCCTGCGGAAAGTGTGGGGACAGGAATGATTATCAGGCCCCCCCTACAGTGCTGGCTCTCCCCAAGAGCCATGTGCCAAGTGTACAGCAGGGTCTGGGAAGACTGATTTATCCTGCCCCTGCAGCTACTCACCATTTGGGGGGTCTTGTGGCTCATGTGTGCTTGCCTGGGGTCAGCCAGTTAGTGACAGGTGAGAGTACTGGCTGTGTTTTAAAGCACTGAATCACTGTTGTGTGTCTTGCAAACAATACTGCTTCTGTAAAATGTTGCATTTAAACTTCCCAGAGATGACCTTGGGAGCCCAGCCTCTCTCTTTGTTATCGGCAGCAGAACGGCTGTGCAGAATTAGAAAGTGGCTGTCATAAATATAAAGGGAAGGGTAACAACCTTACTGTATACAGTTCTATAAAACCCCTCCTGGCCAGAGGCAACATCCTGTTACCTGTAAAGGGTTAAGAAGCTCAGCTAACCTGGCTGGCACCTGACCCAAAGGACCAATGCGGGAACAAGATACTTTCAAGTCTTGGTGGGGGGGCTGCTTTTGTCTGTGCTGTTTGTTTACATGGTTGTTCTCTCTTGGGACAGAGAGGCCAGACAGAAATCCATCTTCTCCAACCTATCCTAATCCAAGTCTCCAATATTTCAACCAGTGTAGGTAAGCCAGGCAAGGCGGATTAGTTTATCTTTTGTTTAATATGAATTTTCCCTGTGTTAAGAGAGATTTATTCCTGTTTTCTGTAACTTTAAGGTTTTGCCCAGAGAGGGATCCTCTGTGTTTTGAATCTGAATACCCTGTATTTTCCATTCTGATTTTACAGAGGTGATTCTTTTACCTTTTCTTTAATTCAAATTCTTCTTTTAAGAATCGGATTGATTTTTCATTGTTCTTAAGATCCAAGGGTTTGGGTCTGTGTTCACCTGTACAAATTGGTGAGGATTATTATCATGCCTTCCCCAGGAAAGGGGGCATAGGGCTTGGGGGGATATTTCAGGGAAAGACGTCTCCAAGTGGTCTCTTTACCTGCTTGTTGGTGGCAGCATACTGTTCAAGGCCAAGGCAAAGTTTGTACCTTGGGGAAGTTTTTAACCTAAGCTGATATGAATAAGCTTAGGGGGGTCTTTCATGCAGGTACCCAAATCTGTACCCTAGAGTTCAGAGTGGGGAAGGAACCCTGACAGTGGCCAAGAAGAACTAAGTAGGACTTTCTGAGTGAGGTTATGATGCACTCAGCTGCCGAGAAACAGGAACTGAAGGAGTGGTGGGACAGCGAGAAGAGGGACCGAAAGGAGAAGATGGCATGCCAGAAAGAAGCCACAGAGTAGCTCTTAAACGTTATGAAGCACCAAATGGACACGCTCCAGGCGATACCAGCTCTTCAAACCGAGCAGCTCCGCGCCCACCCTCCCCTGCAGCCGCTGTCGCAAAACTCTTTCCCATGCACCCCCCAGACACTGCCAACATGCTGTTATCATCAACCTCCTGGCTTCACTCTCTACCCACAGCATTCCACTCCCCCCCCACAGTCCAGTACTGCAGACTCCCACTACCCACTGCACTCAGCACACATCCCTCTGCAGTTTGGCCCTGCTAAAGTACAGTACCCACTGCATTGTACTCCAAAGGAGAAGGTTGGATATGATCCCTGGACATACACAAATCTTTAGCCATCCTGGGTCCCCTCCTCCTCCTGGGACCTTCCCTTCCCCCATTCCCCTCCCTGCTGATGTATTTTTTCATTTGACTCTGTCCTCCGGCTGTTGTCTTTTATTAAGAGAATTGTGTTCGTTTGAAAGCAATCTTTATTCTATTAATTGAAAGCAAAAAGAGCACTGCAAAGCAACATACAATTTCACCCTTTCCTTCACAAATATTAGGGAGCTTACAGCACACAGCTATAAGCATAGGAATATTGTCATTGGCCAAGTCCAGCTTCCCATAGAGGCATTGCTAGCGGGCCTTTAAATGGCCAAAAGCACACTCAACAGTCATTCTGCACTTGTTCAGCCTGTTGTTTAACCACTCCTTGCTGCTGTCAAGTTGCCTGGTGTATGGCTTCATAAGCCACAGCATTAAGGAGTAGGCAGGGCCTCCCAGGATCACAATGGGCATGGTGATCTTCTGGTCCTGGAAGAAAGTACCTGCTTGCAGCTTCTTGAACAGGCCAATGTTCCAAAAGATGCATGCGTCATGCACCTTTCCGGACCAGCCTGCATTAATGTCTGTGAAATGCCCCTGGTGATCCACAAGCACCTGGAGAACCATTGAGAAATACCCCTTGTGATTAATGTACTCGATGGCTAGGTGGTCTGGTGCCCGAATTGGAATGTGCCCCTCCGCAGTTAGGGAGGCCCATTTGTGCAAAGCCAGCCACAATCTCACATACATTACCCAAAGTCACGGTCTTTCAGAGCAGGATGTCATTAGTGGCCCCGCACAGTTCTATCAACACGAGTCCAATGGTCGACTTTCCCACTCCAAACTGGTTAGCAACTGATCAGTAGCTGTCTGGAGTAACCAGATTCCACAATGCAATCACCACGCACCTCTCTAATGACAGGACAGCTCTCATTCTCATGTCCTTGTGCCGCAGGGCTGGGGCGAGCTCACCACACAGTCCCATGAATGTGGCTTTCCTCATCCGAAAGTTCTGCAGCCACTGCTGTCATCCCAGATGTGCATGACAATGTGATCCCACCACTCAGTGCTTGTTTCCCGAGCTCAAAAGCAGCGTTCCACAGTGGTCAGCACCTCCATGAATGCCACAAGCAATCTCATGACGTAGCTAGTACGCGTGGTGAGATCAATGTCACACTCCTCTTGCCCTTTTAGTTTAAGGAATAACTCCACGGCCACTCGTGATGTGTTGGTCACAGCAAGCAGCATACTAGTCAGCAGTTCAGGATCCATTCCTGCAGCCCGAAGAGGCAGGGAGCAAAGTACACAAACCATTGAAAGATGGCGCCAAATGCAGATAGAAGCACAGGGGTTTCTGGGATGTGAAGCAATGCATCACAGGGCACCCAGGATGCCACGCAACCCCATCCACCTTCCCACAAGTCTTAGCGGCAGAAGAGAAAGAGGTGCTTTGTCTCTGTCTTTGTGGGATAGCTGCCCAGAGTGCACTGCTCCGAATACCGCTGCAAGTGCCACAAGTGTGAACACACTGTTGCTCAGGCAGCTGACAGTGTGAACACACCACAGTGGTTTCCCTTCAGCACTCTGAGTGGCGCTGTAACTTTGCCAGTGTAGATGTTCCCTCAGTGTCTTTGTTGCTTGCAGCATAGGTGGGGGGGGGGGGGGGGGGCAGGAGAAAGACCTTGCATGGCCCCTTGGTGTTCTGTTTTATACCCTCAGTCCATATGCTTGGAAAACACAAGTCCAGGCATGTCTGGGGGGCATTGCGAAGTCTCCAGGCAAGGCTGAGAAGCAATCCCCCTGGTGTGGCCTCATGCAGGTGAGTCATTGAATTGCTGCTCCCTTGCTGGACAATGGCTGTTGATGGGTTGTTTCACACCCTGGGCTAGGGCATTGGTTACTCTCCTTGCTGTTGCACCTAGGGAGCTAATATCTGGCTGATTCCCCAACCTACAGCATGTTTTAGTGACAACCATACAACACAGTTTTATAACTTCACGTGTATTAATGATACACATCTATGGATAGAGAAATGATCTTCAGCAGATCATAACCTTTCCCCTGACACCTTACAAGACATGCTTTATATGTAATATCACAATTATACCCAGATGAGGAACATGGGGGTTACAGGGTGCTCCCCCAAAGTACAGAATTTTACAGCCCCCATGCCCCCTTACAACTCCCCCCACAAGCCACCCCCCCACATGGACACAAGCCCCATACCCACACCTCTCTCACACATACATGGACACACACCCCTCACAACCTCTCCCCCACTGACCCAACCCCCTCAAGCCTCTAAACACCCCCCCAAACACCTCCTCACAATCCCCCCACATACAGACATGCTAACCCCTCACAATCCCCCATATACACACCCACAACTCACCATAGACAGACACCCCCCACATGCCTCCCACACCCCCTTCACAATGTCCTCATTTACAGACACACACAAATACCCCCCCCACTCCACACAGACAACCCCCCACCCATGCACACCCTTCAGTTCCCCAGCCATGTGCAGCTGCATGCACAACCCCCACATCCTCCCCCCCACCCAGACACCTGTCATTCATTCCTCTCATGCAGGTACATGCAGACCCCTTGCAGCCCCCCTTCCACAGACTCACACACACACCCCTCTCACATGTCCCTCTGGGTTGTGCACATCCTTCACACATTTCCCCAACACACATCCCCAAAGAGGCACAAACCATCCTCATATTTCTCCTCATACACACCCTTAACACATCTCCCACATGTGCACAGACATGCTCCTCAAGCTCTCTCGCCCAAAGATGGGTGCACATGTAGATAAATCTCTGCATTAAGCATCTTCACATAACTTTCATATGACTTTGTATTATGCCTCTTCATATAACCTTGTATTGGGTCTATCCATGTGTGACCTTTGTTTTCATGCAACTTTGTGTCAAGTGCTTTGATATAGGAACTTTATATCAAATCCTTATATAGAAACTTTGTATTCAGCCTTGGTATAATGTTATAGCCCCAAAGGATAGTTAAGGCAGAAGAAAAATGTCTTTTTGCTAGGAGTAGAATGAGATCTCCCCCCTTTTAATCAATTGCCCTGTTGAATGAATGAGGTGTGAATGAGCAAGGCATGGAAGGCAGCATCTCCAGCCAGCTGCAACTGTTGGAGAGGGGATGGTAGCCAGCCCCAAGAACAGTAAAACTTGTCAAGTGGGCTCACTAAAGAAGAGCAGACATATTGACGGCAAAGCCGCACCTTCTTTTGAAAAAGAAAAGGAGTATGGTGGCACCTTAGAGACTAACCAATTTATTTGAGCATAAGCTTTCGTGAGCTACAGCTCACTTCATCGGATGCATACTGTGGAAAGTTTAGAAGATCTTATTATATATGCCATCACGTGCCAGCAATGCCCCTCTGCCATGTACATTGGTCAAACTGGACAGTCTCTACATAAAAGAGTAAATGGACACAAATCAGATGTCAAGAATTATAACATTCATAAATCAGTCGGAGAACACTTCAATCTCCCCGGTCACGCGATTACAGACTTGAAGGTCACTATTTTACAACAAAAAAAAACTTCAAATCCAGACTCCAGCGAGAAACTGCTGAATTGGAATTCATCTGGAAATTGGATACAATTAACTTAGGTTTGAATAGAGACTGGGAGTGGCTAAGTCATTATGCAAGGTAGCCTATTTCCCCTTGTTTTTTCCTCCCCCCTCGCCCCCCAGACGTTCTGGTTAAACTTGGATTTATGCTGGAAATGGCCCACCTTGATTTTCATACACATTGTAAGGAGAGTGATCACTTTAGATAAGCTATTACCAGCAGGAGAGTGGGGTGGGAGGAGGTATTGTTTCATGGTCTCTGTGTGTATATAATGTCTTCTGCAGTTTCCACAGTATGCATCCAATGAAGTGAGCTGTAGCTCACGAAAGCTTATGCTCAAATAAATTGGTTAGTCTCTAAGGTGCCACAAGTCCTCCTTTTCTTTTTGCGAATACAGACTAACAGGGCTGTTACTCTGAAACCTTCTTTTGAAAACACCCTCTTTGAAAATAAGTGTGGCACCATTAAGACCACACGCAGAAGGAAGCGCCACAGGTGACCAACTGACAGACACACAGATTTTGCATCTGGTATAGATTTGCACGAGGGAAGCTGCTATAAATGTGAGGTGTCTTGCAGAGGACCCCGGGGTCTTGTCTTGTCAACATCGGAGCATCGATCCAGATCGACAGAAGCCCTGCTCCACCCCTCCCCCATCTAACTCACTTGGCCAGTGACCTTTAAGGAGAGCAACTAGTTGGTAACAAGAAGACAGTGTATTTGTGTGTGTATGAGTGTAGTATATATCATATACATATGATACGGTGTTGATTGATACATGGATTACCAATAAATGTGGTGCTTTGCCTTATCCTCCCTGAAGAGATCCTGTGCAGTACTTTAAGTACAACACACATATCCCTTACAAACATATGCAGATATACGCACATCACTCACCAGCACAACATGCCTCAGCAACTGCTCAGTAACCTCCTGAAAACCACAGAGAGGTTCTTCCCTTCCGGAGCTTGCATAACATGGGCGGTTGGTGCCAGGGAGACAGCCGATGAAGTGAGCTGTAGCTCACGAAAGCTTATGCTCAAATAAATTTGTTAGTCTCTAAGGTGCCACAAGTCCTCCTGTTCTTTTTGTGGATACAGACTAACAGGGCTGCTACTGTGAAACCTATCAGAGGTACAGTTCCTTTGGGCACTTCAGTTGTCTGCCTCTGACTCACCAGTTCCAGGGGTCATAGAGGGAAAGGAAGGAGGCTGTGTGCATGGGGAGCGAGGGGTTGAGCAAGACTGAATGTGGGATGGGAAGGTACATGCAGCCACTGGGGAGTCCCTGGGGGAAAAGAGGCTGTAGAAAGAGGTGTCCTGGGAGAAGGGTGGCAGTGGAGGGACCCTGTCAGTGCCTGGGGCTGAGGTTGTGTGAGGATCCTTGGCAGTACTAGGAGCTGAGGCTGGAAGTGTGTCTGCACTATGAGGCATTAGCACAGTAAGGACTCTGCTGGGCACTGCTCTCTGGTGCATCAGGGATCATCATCAGCAAAGCCCTTCTTCAAGCACCAAGGCCCCAACATAGACACACTGGGCTCCCTGCAACAGACCTCCAGCCCACACACAGTCCCGCCCTCTTCCCTGCCCAGGGTCATCTCCCAACCCCAGTTCCTGGTGTCCCCTACTGACTCAACCCTTATCACTCTCTTCTGCTCTCTGGACTCACAGGCTCCCTCTGGCAGTGTCCCAGACACAGATGGGTACTAAGCTGGAATGCCCATCCCTGGGGCTGTTCTCTGCCCCCACCCGCAGCTAGTGTTCTCCTGTGATCCCAACTGTATGAAAGGAATGCTCTAGGGGTGAGGGGGATTTTCCCCTCTGCTTAACCTCACGCTGCACAAGGTGTTAACCCCCCCCACCCTTCCCGCCTCCTGTCCTAATGAGTTTACACAGCAGAGGATTACAAGGGATTTATGCTCTCCTTCCAGACTCTCACTGGTATTGGGCAGAGCACCAGGACAGGAGACAGTGACAGGCAAGGTGAGATGGAGCAGAGTAAAAATGCGGGGCTGAAATAGCAGGGAATCTGTAGGTTGGGACTGGGGGCAGAGTCCAGGGCTGGGATAGGAGGAGAGCTATGGGTTGGTAGTGAGGACTCTGGTAGAGCTGGGGTCAGACTGTGCAGCCCAGGGGTGTGGGGACTACAAGTCATGAGCAAGGGGCATTGGCAGAACTTGAGGGAACCCTGGGCTGTGTTAGCAGGGGACTGCAGGTCAGGAGCAGGGTATTGACTGAGCTGTGCTCAGGGTACAGAGCCCAGGGCTGAGAGAGCAGCGAATTTGTAGGTGTGGAGTGAGGGACCTTAGCAGAGTCAGGGGAGAGCTGGGCTGGAATAGCACAGGGTCTGTGGGTTGGGAGTGAGTGGGAATGGTAGAGCTGTGGGGCATGGAGAGTCCAGGCCTGGGATAGCAGTGGCCTTCTGTGTCTGGACTGAGAGGTTTCAGTGGAACTGTGGTGGAGGGAGCCCAGGGATGTCTGGAGGAAGCTTGCACAGAAGCTGGCTGTTCAGTCTGATTCAGGTCTCTGCCATTATAACCCCCATGCCCTAGCATGGGCGTGACTGGGTCGTGGATCTTCAGGGGGCTTGCACTACTTTCTGACAGATGGTAGCAGATTAGCTGGAAGGAAATCCTCCTCCACAGCTGCCAAGACAGCTCTTTTCAGGGACAGAGCAGTCAGCAGGCTGGGAGGGGGTTGTGAGTGAGGGGGAAGAAACACTCACCAGGTGGGGTGGGGGGCCAGAAGGAGAGCCTTATGCTGGGTTAGTGCTGCTCCTCCTGTCTGGGGCAGGGGCCTCACAGGGCTGAGGTCTCCCACATGGGGATGGGGCAGACAGCACAGACGGGGGGGGTCTGAAGTGGAGGTCCGACCCCAGAGCTGAGCTGCTCCGCCATCCCACCCCCTAGGAGCTCAGCAGAGGGAGGAAGCCACCTTGGTATCCCATGTATCCACGGATACGTGATTTATTTTCCCCAGGCTAATGAGGCAGCTACAGAGCCAAGCCCTGGTGGTCTTTCCCCACAAGTGTCCAAGCTGCCGCTCTGCCCTCTCGAGGCTGGGCTCACCCGCTGTGGGGCATGATTGGGGGCCAGACCCCTGAAAGCCATCTGTAACTACCTCTCTCTCTCTCTGCCTTCCAGACTGGGCTTAGCCTGCTGCTATGTCACTACTCCTGCTGGATGAGACAGCCGGAGACCTGCCTGTCAGAGACAACAGCCAGAGGCCCTCAGTGATCAGAGCTATTCAAGGTCAGGGCCACATCACAACGCAGGGATTCCAAGGAAGGGGGGGGCATACAGACCCCCAGACTCCTTCTTTGACTTCCAAGCCTCCCACACCCATCCACTCTGCGCCCCCTCACCCATTCAACCCTCCCTGATACCCCTTCCTCTTCTCCTGTCCCCCCCATCTATCCCCATCCTCCTCACTTTCACTGCTGTCCCTGGGCTCATCCCAGCACCCCTGATGCCCATGACAGAGTGATGGTCTAACTGCTTTCCTGGTGACTTTCTAGATGTGTCAGCCATTGCTCATCCCACGAAGGCCCAGGGGCTGAAGACCCGGATGCAAGGTGAGCAAAGGGGCCCACCCCACACAAACAGTGAGGGGATTCAGGGTTGACACAGGCTAAGGTAGGTAACATAGCACACTAGAGAGGATGAGCCTCTACCCTCACCAGCACCCTATGTCACCACCCCATTCAGAGGGGACAGTGGGGCACAGACAGGGTACTTCCCCCAAGCACAGCTCTCTGCAGGAGACAGGTATCCCTCAGTCCAGAGAGGCAGTCTTCCCCAGGGATACAGTCCATTTTCCTGAAGTCTGAGTTCTTACTGGGGAAGTGCCTTTTTAATGTGCCCACCTTCCTACAACAAAAACATATGGACCCACTCCCATCCTAGCTCTTGCCTGCTTCTGCAGCAGGCAAAATACCAGCCAGAACCTCAGCTGTTGGGGGTGAGGACTAGTGCTGCCTCCTCTTCCCGAGGACACAGCCCGCTCAGACAGACAAATACCGGCTTGGAGAATCCACACCACAGAATGGACCCAAACACTCTGTTTCATATCCCCTTTCCTACAACCTCCATCACAGCCCAGGGGCAGCAGGTTGCTATAATTTTTGGTGGTGCCCACAACGGGTCCAAGTCCTGCCCCCTGCCACACCTGCCTAATGCTCTGGGAGGGAGTTTGGGTTCAGGAGGGGGTTTGGGGTGCAGGCTCTGAGAGGGAGTTTGGGCTCTGGGCTGGGGCAGGGAGTTGGGGTGTGGGAGAGGGTGAGGGGTACAGCGCTTACCTTGGGTGGCTCCCAAAAGTGACCTGCACACCACTCTGGCAGTGGCTCCCAGGCAGGGGGGCCAAAGGGTCTCTGCATGCTACTGCCTACAGGCACCACCCCCACAGTTCCCATTGGCCGCAGTTTCCAGCCAGTGGGCACTGCAGAGTCAGCTTTTGGGGCGGGGGCAACGCGTGGTGACTCCCGCCTGAACCATAGGGCCATTCCAGCCACTTCTAGGAGTGGCGTGGAGCAAGGCCGGGCAGGAAGCCACCCTTGGCCCTGCTGGCGGTGGCAGCTGGGCCCTTTTAAATCAACCGGGAACAGCAGGCAGGGCCAGGGGAAGAGACCTTGCCCTGAACTTTGGTGGAGCTGGGCCCCGAATATTCCTGGAGCATGGGTACTACGGGCCCATATAACTCGCCGCCCCTGTCACAGCCCCTAACAGACCCCACTTCAGTTCCTCTCCTGCCCCCACTTCTCCCTGAATGACAACCTTTCAAAACTGCCCTTCCTTCAGCTGCTTTGACCGGGACCTGTTAGGCCTAAAATTGCGCTGTCTGCTAGCTTCCCAAATCTTCCTCCTGTGACTGCAGCCACGTGGGCCCCACACTTCTGGTGTGTAATGGCCAGACTCTCAGCACAGGGCCTCTTTCTCCTCAAGGAGCCCAGTGCTTAGTTCTTTCTTTAAAACTGTGACCTCAGCCTCCATAGTCCATACCCTCCAGCTTCTCATCCTTCTCTCGGATGGGCTGGCTCTGCAGGAAGATTTAGCGATAGTTCTTCCTCCAGCAGCCACTGCTTCTTCCCCTTCTCTTCCTTTACCCCATGGTAGGCCAGGTCCTACTTGCTCTCGCTGACTTGGGTCCAAGCCCTGTCCCTTGAGACGCTCCTGCAAGCATGCCACTGTCAGACTTTGTAGATAGTTAAGTTCTACATGGGCTTCTGCTCTGTCCTGTCAGCCATGGGAACGTCCTTAAGATCCTTCCACTCCTAAACTGGCAGGGGCTGCTGGGTTGCCTTCTTTTCCTCACAGGGGCCCAGCTGGTCCCATACTCCTCTGCATTGATCCCAGCCTCACAACTGCTATATCTGAGCTCACAGCTATGCTCTGACCCCCTAGACCCCACTCCCCTCCCAGAGCTCTGGAGAGGGGTCAGCAGTCCTTGGTCCCAGCCCCTAGCCCTAGTCTGTAGGGTAGAATCTGTGCCAGCCCCTGGCCCCTCATTCCCTGATGTTGGCCTTTCAGAGTCGGTGGCATGGACACGGCAGCATGTGAGCCAGATGAACCGGGCAGAGCTGGAGAATGGGTTCCTGCATCTACATGACGAGAACCTGGTGCTCAAAGAGTTTGCGTGCAAGCAGGAGGACAGGATCAAGAGGTACCAGCAGGGCCCCATAAAACCCATCACCCTCACCACTAGGATCCTAGGCTCCCCGAGACATGATGGGGCAGAGGAGGGTACGCAGGGATTGCAGAGGAGCAGGTGTAGGGGTCTGTGGTAATGCAGGAAGGGGGCCTGGGGTTAGAAGATTCACAGGGAGTGAACGGGGCTGTGCTCCCCACAAGCAGGCACAGGCTGAGGGACACACTGGGGTGGGTAAGATAGGGGCTGTGGCAGCATGTGCCCAGGGATGGATCAGCCGCAAGTTCATTACCTATGCTTCCTCCCCAGGCTGGGCACTAAGCTGCTGAGACGTACCCATGAGCGGGCACAGGTTGAGGGCCAGCTGGGCTCCAGGGCCAGGTGGTCATGCCGGAACCTGGAGGAGTCCTTGGAGGACCTGCAGGAGCGGGTGTGGGATCTGGAGCGGCGCAATGAGGGGCTGCGGAGTCGTCTGCTTTCCTACAAGCAGCAGCTGCAGCTCCACAGTTGCAGGCACCACTGGTCCTATGGCTACATCCAACCCCGGGTGGACACTGGACTTCGGCGGGTCCACACGGCAGGTGGGAGGGTGACCGAGAGACATCACAGAGGTGAAGGGGATGGATCAAGACAGGGAGTGGGAAATCACCATTCCTAGGGGTGGAAGTGCCTCCCCCAGGAAGGGGGTTGGGAGCTCAGGGGCTGAGAGAGGTGGGGAATCCCCACCCTGAGAGAAGGTCTGGGGCAGCAGAAGCTCAAGTAAAGAGCCCAGGGGATGACCCATCCTGGCCTCCAGTCAGGCCCTTTCCCAGCTCTGCTTCTTTGTATTGGAGTCAGCTCACAAGTGAGGTGAGTCTGCTGGCCTCAGTCCAGTCCCCTAGGAATCCTTTGCCCCTACAGGTTTAGCATCAGGAAGATAAGACCTCATCTACCTTTTTCTCCTGTGCAGGGATGCGGATGCGCAGTCCAGAGGCCCGACCTACCCACACAGCTCCCCCCAGATACAGAGACCACATCACAGAGGGAGTACAAGCCAATATGGAGAGACAATGCATCCCTCTCCCACCCAGCACCACGGAAGGGGTAACAGCCCCTGAATCCCCACTGTGAGTCCTTCCACATCCTCTCCCTCAGATACCCCTTCCCTCCCTGCAACAGGACATGGGCACCACACCCTCACCATCACAGACTGCTCTGAGACCATCTTACTTGAGCACACCAGCATGTACTTGCATTACAGTTTCTCAATCCCTCCACTATCAGATCCAGACCTCTGCACGGTTCTCCAGCTTTCTGGCCCCTCTTCGCAGGGGGTGAATTGTGGGGTGCTCAGGGAGCTCCCTCTTGCCAGGCTCTCCCAGCTTAGCAACTTCTGCTCTAGAATCCAGTAGGCACTTCCTGTGCTCTTTTTAAACCACTTGCCCATTGGCTAGTTAGCTCATTACCTTCCCAACCCCGCTGGCCCAGTAATCAGGCACAGCCCTGACCAGTTAGGCCTTGAGGGGGGGGCCTAATTGATGCTAATCGTGACCAGAAGGGTGATGCAAGCACCCTCTCAGTGCTCTGTCAAACTCCCTAATCCTGCCATCTGCTCTCCAAACTTGCCTTCCAGCCCCCTGCTCCCTTTGGAGTCAATGTGGCATCACCCTAGCACCTGTGTCCTCTGATCCTGCCCCACACTTTCTTAGGGGTCAGCGCGTCAACCCAGGTCCCTGCTCCCCACAGATCCCACAGCCTGGTGTTGGCAGAGATGGAGCCTGAGTTACAATGCCGGGCATGGGGGACAGAGATGAACCTCGAAGGGGCCCCATCCCAGCAGTACTACCAGCAGGCCCTGGAGCATCGGTATGGCACTCCTCAGCCCACCATTACCCCCTGAGTGAGGGGGTGGCTCTGTTGGGCCTGGGGGAGAGGGCGGGTCTATGCCTATATAGCCCTGGTGGGAAGAGGCAGTGACTCCGATTGGCTTTGGGGTGGGACAGGGGAGGGTAAGGACGGGGGGCTGTGCCAGGCCCAGGGAGAGGTTGTGCCAGGCCCAGGTTGGGGGCGTAGGACAGATGGAATGTGGGTCCCCTGCAGGGATTGCTGCTCTAGCTCAAGCCACCCACTGCTCCCCTTGCAGAGCCGCCATCCGGGGGAACGTGGAGCTGATCCGGCTGCAGCGGCTCCTGAGGGAGCGGAGCTGCGAGCTGGCTGTGACCAGAGTCAGATTCACTGACCTGCAGGAGGTGAATTAGCCCCAGTCCTGTGCCCCCCCGGGGGAGGGGAGAGAAAGACCCCCAGCTGTCAGTTCCCCTGCCCCACAGGGGGAGAGGAGAAAAAGGCCCCTAGCTGTCAGTTCCCCTGCCTGTGCCACCCTGGGGGAGAGATGAGAAAGGCCCCCAGCTGTCAGTTACCCTACCCCACAGGGGGAGAGATGAGAAAGACCCCCAGCTGTCAGTTCCCCTGCCCTCCAGGGGGAGAGACGAGAAAGACCCCCAGCTGTCAGTTCCCCTACTTGTGCCACCCGGGGGAGAGATGAGAAAGGCCCCCAGCTGTCAGTTCCCCTGCCCGTGCCCCCCCAGGGGAAGAGACGAGAAAGGCCCCCAGCTGTCAGTTCTCCTGGCCCCCAGGGGGAGAGACAAGAAAGGCCCCCAGCTGTCAGTTCCCCTACTTGTGCCACCCGGGGGAGGGGAGAGAAAGACCTGCAGCTGTCAGTTCCCCTGCTCCCCAGGGGGAGAGGAGAGAAAGGCCCCCAGCTGTCAGTTCCCCAGTCCTGTGCCACCCAGGGGGAGAGACGAGAAAGACCCCCAGCTGTCAGTTTCCCAGTCCCGTGCCCCACAGGGGGAGAGACAAGAAAGACCCCCAGCTGTCAGTTCCCCTGCCCTCCAGGGGGAGAGATGAGAAAGGCCCCCAGCTGTCAGTTCCCCAGTCCTGTGCCACCCAGGGGAAGAGTCGAGAAAGGCCCCCAGCTGTCAGTTCCCCTGCTTGTACCCCCCGAGGGAGGGGAGAGAAAGACCCCCAGCTCTCAGTTCCCCTGCCCTCCAGGGGGAGAGATGAGAAAGGCCCCCAGCTGTCAGTTCCCCTGCCTATGCCACCCAGGGGGAGAGGAGAAGAGACACTCCCAGCAACTAGGCACCTGCCTGTACCACCTGGGGAGAGATACCCGAGTATCCAATGTGACCCCACCAACCCACCCACCTGTGGGGATGAGTAGGGATTTGGAGGGGAAGCTCTCCCTTCAGCCAACTCCATGGGGAGCTCCCGCCTTCACCCCCTCATGTCCGCATCTGTTCCTCCAGTGGGATCAGTGTAACTGCTTCCCGGGTTGGGAGTGCAGGAGGGCGACAGGGAGAGGCCAGGCCCAAAGCCCTCCCAAGTCAGCGCTCAGCAAATTATAGGCTCCACATAGCAGCACTGATGGCAGCTCTGCGATTTCTCTTCCCAGGCCTATGAGAGCCAACTCCAGCAGGTAAATACTGAGGTACGGGAACTCCGCTCCCCAGCAACCCTCATGGGATCTGCCCTTCACCCCCCAGGAAGGGAGTGCCCCTCTGTACTGATGGGACAAGAGCTCCCCTCCCCCGGCTGGGACCCATCCCGAGTGCAATGCACTCGAGACTTGGGGGGGAGGCTGGGGCAAAGAAAGTCTCTCTGTATCCAGCCCTAAAGAGACAGCCCTCACTCCCTTGTCCTTGGGTTATCATGCTCAGTTCCAGGTCCCTCCATCCTGGCAGCCCTGCAGCAGGGAGGGGCCGGCATCCCTCTCTCCTGCCTGTGCTGGTCTTTCTTCCTTCCCTCCCGCACCAGAACCAGGAGATGCTGAGAACCAGCAGTGAGGCCCTCCTGGCCCAGGTGGAGGAGCTCACCGTGCAGCTGAAGGCAGAGACGCAGAAGGTGATGGCGTTGGAGAGCAAAGTGGAGAGCGTCTCATTCCTGCAGGGGGCGCTGGAGGAGGTAGGGAGCCCTATCCAGCTAATCCAAGCCCTGGGGACCCTCCTTTTCCCTACTCTGAGGCCAGCTTCCCTGGAGTCAGTAGGGGGGTCCCTGGTGAGCAGGGGCTGGGGGGGTCCCTTTCTAACCCTAGAGAAAGAGCCTGACAGGCCCAACCCTCATTGGCTGGGGGACCCAGGTCTGGGGACTGATCTCTGTCTCTCTCAGTTTCAGGAGAGAATCAGGTCCCTGGAGAAGGAGCGAGACCTGCTGAAGGAGGATTATGATAAATTGCTGGAGAGGTGAGACTATGAGTTTGGCCGAGCCCCGCACCATGCAGTGGGGCTGTCCCACGGAGATGGTGCCCAAGGTCAAGTGAGAAGTCTCAGCCCCCATTTATCCCCAGAGATGCCACAGCCTGGGGTCCAGTCACACCAGATCTGTTTGGTGCCTGTTCAGCCCCCACCCTGGGCTCCATTCAGGGTCGGGCTGCTGGGGCTGGAAGCTCTGGCCTGCAGGAGATAGGCAAAGGTCTGGAGCAGCCCCAGAGTCTGCCAGAGACAGGAGACTGATCCCAAAGGGCTGACCCTGGAGGATGGGGGTTTTGGGGGAGAGCCTTAGGGAGCCCTCTCCAAGTCTGTGGTACAGTGTGGGGAGGGCCTGGCAGAGCCATAGGGACATCCCCGCACCCTCAGTCTGCTATGCCTGGGTGGGGCCTGGCAATGAATTGCAGCAGCTATGCAGCAGCAGCTCCCAGGGCCCTGAAGGCTCAGGGCACCGTGTGTTGGAGCTTCTCTTGGCGGGATTGGGGTTTGTGGCCCTTGCGGTGACCCTGTAGCATTGCCCCTCTTGCTGCAGCAGTCTGGCCTGTGAGCAGCGGCAGGGGAACGTCTCACGGCTGGAGGAGCAGCTGAGCTTGGAGCTGGCAGAGAAGAGGCGGCTGGTGGAGGAGCTGGTGCAGGAGAGAGGTGAGGGGGCTGGCAGGACGGGGGGAGAATCTCAGTACCAGCACAGGGACAAGGGACTGAAATGGCAGCTTCATCCCAGTGGGGAGTTCTTGCGTCCCCATTGACTAGGCCGCTCTCCCTGGGGTGGGGTCGTTGCAGGTGCATTACAGTCTGAGGGGGGAGAGGGGTGCCTCCCAGCCACACGACAGCCGTGGGGGGAAAGGGGAGGGGTGCATGAAGTCTGGCCTGAGGGAGGGGGTGGATCCTTGGTGTGCAACACGTGTGTTGGGGGGCAGAATGTGTCCCAGTCACACAGGGCCAGGACCAGCTCTGTACCACAACCAGTTTGGTATCCAGGCCTGACCCCCGTCTTGTCCCCAGCTCGGAGTGAGGAGCTGAAGCAGGAAGTGGAGAGGGGGAACCAAACTCCAGAGCAGAAGCCTGAGCCGACCCTGTCCCAGGTGGGTACGAGCCAGGGAGGAGCCAGGGTTGGCTGATCTCCCCAGGCCCCTTCGTGGGGTGTGGTAGGTGCCCCATCCTCTCACAGCATTTGGCAGGTAAAGGGCATAGAGCTGGCGCCGGTGTGGGGGGAGTTGGGAGTGGGGTGGGGCTGGTCTGGTCCCTGTATGGAGGAGTCAGGGGGACTGGGCTGGTCCCACCCATCATGGCAAGCACAGGGAAATCAGAGGGTGGCTGGGCTGGGCTGGTCCCACCTGTCATGGCAAGTGCAAGGCCATATGTGGGGGAGTCAGCAGGTCTGGGGTGGTCCTTCCTCTCATGGCGAATGCTATGTAGGGGGAGTTAAGAGTTTAGGGAGTCTGGGCCGGCCCCCCCATCATGACAAGTGCTGCAGCCTGTGCGGGGAGGACAAAGGGGGGCTAGGCTGGGCCCGCACGTCCTGGCGAGTGCTGGTGCTAGGCACGGGGGAGTTGCAGCCTTGGGGACTGTGGTGTTCCTCCCTCATTCAGCAGGGGAGGCAAGGCTCTCTTCTGCTCACTCACCCGTTTCCCTACAGCACCCCTGTTTGGATCAGCTCCCCACCCAGACTGAGCAGGAGGAGCTGTTCACCCAGCGGAGCCTGAGCCGGAGGCTCCGGGAGACAGAAGCTGCCCATGCTGACACCATCCTGGAGCTGGAGAAAACCCGGGACATGCTGCTCCTGCAGCACCGCATCAACCGGGACTATCAGGTTGGGGAGGTGGTGGCACAGGGGGTGACTGACCCGGGTGCTGTGTTAGGCCGAGCTGTGGGCTAGGGGGCAGAGGGGATGAGCTGTGGGGTGGGTGGAGGGGATGAGCTGCTGGGTGACTGACCCAGGTGCTGTGTCAGGCCGAGCTGTGGGGCGGGGGGAGGGGATGAGTGGTGGGGCGGGGGGGCAGGGGGTGGGGGGATGAACTGTGGGACTGGGGGGGTGAGCTACTGTGTGACTGACCCGGGTGCTGTGTCAGGCCGAGCTGGAAGGTGTGAGGGTGCAGGCTGAGCAGGAGAAGAGGGGACATGAGGAAAAGCAGCAGAAAATGGTGCAGCTCCTGGATCTGCGCAGCGCCCACATCTGCCAGCTGGAGGGTAAGGGCAGAGCCAGTCCCACCTGCCCCCTGGAGCAGTTTTCGTCGTGCCTCCCTCACGACCACTGCTGGAGACAGAACGGGGCAGGATGGACCTTTGGCTGGACCTGTGTTCTCGTTCCCTGCCCCAAGAGGCTGTGCCGGGTCCCTGCGTGCCCAGTGTACTGTTCCGAGGGGGACCTGGCCCCTCGATAGTAGTTGGCTTGCTGCACAGCACTTGGGCTGGCAGACAGCTACGCTGGGCTTGTGGGGACTGACCCTGCAGCAAGAGGGGGGAAGACAGCAGCAGGGCAGTGGGTCACTCCTGTCAGGAACCGATAGGGGAGGGGGCCGGGTACAAGCTATGCCTTGGGGATAGAGGGGGGAGAAGATGGGGACATGTCCACGCCTCACAGGTCCGCATCTCCTCCCCCAGAGCAGCTGAAGGATGTGGCCTATGGGACGCAGCAGCTCCCACTTCTGCGGACCGAGGGTGATGTGGACGTGGAGAAGGGCAAGGCACCTGTGTTGCGGCGTGGTGAGAACCTGTTTGAGCTGCACATTGCAGGGGCAGTGCTGTCAAGGGAGGCGCTGCAGGTGCTGGGGGATGTCCAGCCTGTCACCTTCTGCACCTATGCCTTCTACGACTGCGAGACGCACTGCACACCGATGGTGCGTGGGGCCCGGCCACGCTACAGCTTCACTTCTCAGTACGTGATACAGGCTGAGCCCCTCTTCCTGCAGTACCTGCAGGGGGCTGCCGCTCGCCTAGACCTGCACCTGGCCACGGCTACTGAACACAGCACTCTGGCTTCCTCTTGGCTGCACTTCCGGGCGGTTCTGGGGCGTGGGGAGCGCTTGCACGCCACAGCGATGCTGCACGGTAAGAGCTTTCCCTCGCCACGGCGATGCTCTACGATGAAGCGCTCCCCTTGCCCTCTGCCATGGCAGCTGCTCAGTGAGGGCGCCCGGCCTGTCAGTGCCACAGACAGTAAAACACTCCCATGGCCTGGAGAGCCATTAGCTCATCTTTCCCTCACAGTAAAGACTCCCTGGGGCCAAGGCTTGCAGCCTGGGGAACATTCCAGGTTTCTAACCATTCGTACGTCTTTGTGGCCTTCATGTCCTGTTACTTGCTGCCCTAATTCCTTCTTGCTCCCCCAATTCCTATCCCCTGGACTTTCTGTCCACACTGCCTTCTGCATGTCCCCTCAACCCCCTGCCCGCTTCACACCCTGTAGGTCCGAACGGCGAGAACTATGGGATGCTGGAGTATTGGATGAGGCTTTGCCTGCCCATGGAGCAGACCATGCGGCTGCACTGCGAGCGCACCAAGGCCTTGGGCTACTTGTCAGCCTGCATGCCCCAGGCCAGAGCTGCCCAGCAGAGCAGGCAGCAGGACAAGGAGGGGGTGAGGAAGCAGGGGTGTGTATGGGGGAGGAGTATGTGAGGGTAAACACACACACTCATACTGCAGGAAATGCACCCCAGAAAGGGGGAGCCTTACAGGGCCATGCCCACTGGTACAGGATCCCTGTAGGGACATATGCCCCCACAAAAGGGGCTCCCCATGGTGGGACACAACCACAGGGCCTCATAGGGATATGTGTTCCGCACTAGGAGCTCTCTGGCACATGTCAGAGCAGGATCCCTGTAAGGGAGGCCTCAGGCACTCTGGACATTAAAGTGCCTTCAATGTGGCAAAGCCATGATTCCTATGGGATGCAGCCTGGGCCCTCTGCTCATCCAGTTACCAGCCTTTCTCAGTCTCCCCCTCTAGGTCCTGGAAACTGAGTGGCTGTGGAATGAGCTGCAGGTGCAGATTGTGGGCTGCACCAGCCTGCGGGGTCGTTGGCTCAGCACCCAGCCCAGCCCCTACGCCATGTACCGCTTCTTCACCTTCCCTGACCACGACACACCC
This sequence comes from Lepidochelys kempii, assembly GCF_965140285.1. NCBI lineage: Eukaryota > Metazoa > Chordata > Testudines > Cheloniidae > Lepidochelys > Lepidochelys kempii. The sequence continues at coordinate 81,515 of NW_027621930.1, forward strand.
ATCATCCCCTCCAGCAACAACCCGCACTTTGGAGACCTGCGGACCTTCCCCATGCGCCCCACAGCTGAACTCGACCGCTATCTGCATCTAGAGAGCCTCTGGGTGTACATCTTCGATGACGAGGATGCAGAGCCAGGCAGTTACTTGGGCAAAGCACAGATCCCGCTGCTGCCTCTGGCATGCGGGCACAATATCACAGGTGAAAGCCGCTGGACCCAGATCCTCTATTGCTCAAGGAACAGAGCTGGGCACAGTTCCCCTGCCCCTGGCCTCAGTGCCCAGGCCCCCACCCCCTGTGCCCTCTTATGCCTCCAATTCTGTACTCCATAGGAGATTTCGTCCTCACCAACCCATCTGGGTACCCCAATGGCTCCATCAGCCTCAGCCTGGAGTGGAAGTGTCGGTATCTGCCCCCGGGGGCTGCCCTGCACCAAGTGGCCTGGGCCAGGGTACACCAGAGTGAGAGACCCTTGGAGCAGCTGATTGAGGAGGAAAGGGCTGCACTACACAGCCAGGTACAGAATGACCCAGCAGCCCAGTCTTAACACCTGCCCCCTACAATATCACCCTCCCAGTGAGGGCTGGGAGTCAGGGCTCCTGGCTTCTATCCACTGCTCTTTCATTGTCTTGCTGGGCGATGCTGCCATTCCTGCACCCCAATACAAAAAGGAGTAGGTTAGTGGGAATGGGGGAAGCTGCCAGGCTGTGGCGTGACTGTGCTGTTCTGACCCCTGCTCAGGCCCGGCTTGGTCCCAGCACCTTGCCATCGCAGCCTGAGGGCCAAGGGAAGCAGCTCCAGGTCTCGGTGGTCAAGGCGGATGGATGCAGGGGGAAGCGGGATCGGGGAGCCAGCAGTCAGACCCAGCCCAATCCAGTGCCAGCAGCCAGTGGCTACACACCGGAGGAGGGAGAAGAGGTGGTTCCCATGGGAGACATTGCTGAGGTGAGACTAGTTAGAGGGGACCAGGAAGCAGGCAGTGAGGGTGCAGCAACCCAAGGCCCCTTCCCAATGCTCACCCCACACTAGGGGTCGTCAATTATTTTTTCTCAGGGTCCAAATTTCTTGGGCAAGGTACAGTCAAGGTCCAGACTTCAGAGAAACAGTTTTCACACCGCAATAACAATGATAGTAATAAGTACATAAAAAGATGAAATGGTCTGTTCACAAGCATCTGGCAGTCCAGATTTGGCCCACAGGCTGCCTAGTGCCCCACACTGAACCAGCTGTTCCCTGAGCCTGATGTGGTTTGTCTGTGCAGGGGACGCTGGAGGGGAAGGAGGTCCAGGCTGGCCAGGAGGAGCAGGAGGAAACAGGATACTCAGCTAAGGATGCTGAAACCTCTGCCAGGACCCAGCGCTTGGAGCCAAAATCCCTTGCACTGGATGTAGGCTCTGCTCCCGAGGACATGGGTACCAGCTCCTGCCTCCCATGGGGTACCCAGCTGTCAAAGCCAACTGGCCAGGCTACCCTTGGGTCCTGCTCAGTCCCTCATGCTGTGCCAGAGCTGATGGTACAGGTCACACGCACCCAGCCCCAGGTGGCACAATGTAGAACCACAGACAGGGCATCCAGCTGTGGATTGGGGCTCACTGTGGTGGGGGAGAGCGACGCGGCCATCCAGCTGTGGCTTGGGGTTCACTGTGATGAGGGAGGGCGACGCAACCATCCAGCTGTGGCTTGGGGTTCACTGTGGTGAGGGAGTGTGACGCGGCCATCCAGCTGTGGCTTGGGGCTCACTGTGGTGGGGGAGGGCGATGCGGCCATCCAGCTGTGGCTTGGGGCTCACTGTGGTGGGGGAGGGCGATGCGGCCATCCAGCTGTGGCTTGGGGCTCACTGTGGTGGGGGAGGGCGACGCGGCCATCCAGCTGTGGATTGGGGTTCACTGTGGTGGGGGAGGGCGATTCGGCTATCCAGCTGTGGATTGGGGTTCACTGTGATGAGGGAGGGCGACGCGGCCATCCAGCTGTGGCTTGGGGCTCACTGTGGTGGGGGAGGGCGATGCGGCCATCCAGCTGTGGCTTGGGGCTCACTGTGGTGGGGGAGGGCGATGCGGCCATCCAGCTGTGGCTTGGGGCTCACTGTGGTGGGGGAGGGCGATGCGGCCATCCAGCTGTGGCTTGGGGCTCACTGTGGTGGGGGAGGGCGATGCGGCCATCCAGCTGTGGCTTGGGGCTCACTGTGGTGGGGGAGGGCGACGCGGCCATCCAGCTGTGGATTGGGGTTCACTGTGGTGGGGGAGGGCGATTCGGCTATCCAGCTGTGGATTGGGGTTCACTGTGATGAGGGAGGGCGACGCGGCCATCCAGCTGTGGCTTGGGGCTCACTGTGGTGGGGGAGGGCGATGCGGCTATCCAGCTGTGGATTGGGGTTCACTGTGATGAGGGAGGGCGACGCGGCCATCCAGCTGTGGATTGGGGCTCACTGTGGTGGGGGAGGGCGACGCGGCCATCCAGCTGTGGATTGGGGTTCACTGTGATGAGGGAGGGCGACGCGGCCATCCAGCTGTGGATTGGGGTTCACTGTGATGAGGGAGGGCGATGCGGCCATCCAGCTGTGGCTTGGGGCTCACTGTGGTGGGGGAGGGCGATGCGGCTATCCAGCTGTGGATTGGGGTTCACTGTGATGAGGGAGGGCGACGCAGCCATCCAGCTGTGGATTGGGGCTCACTGTGGTGGGGGAGGGCAACAAGGCCATCCAGCTGTGGATTGGGGTTCACTGTGATGAGGGAGGGCGATGCGGCCATCCAGCTGTGGATTGGGGCTCACTGTGGTGGGGGAGGGCGACGTGGCTATCCAGCTGCAGAGCAGGGTCCCTGCTTGAACAAACTCAGTGGTGGGCATAGGTGCAGCCCCAAAGCAAGCTGCCGCTGCAGCCATCCTCTTCAAGGCCCATGGTACAGGTGGGAGCAGGGGGCGGGCAGGTTCCATTCTAATTCCCCTCCCGGTAACAAATACTCTGTCCCTGCCAGCCCCTGAGGAGGCCTGTGAGCCAGCGCCGGAGAGCAGCAGCGACACACAGACCACAGACAGTGACGAGATCGTGGTGGGGACCAGCCTGGGGAGCCCTCCAAAGGCGGTAATGCCCCCACCCCTGAGGCAGTGCTGGAGGAGAGGGTGCACAGACCCATGGGGAGGGAGCCATGCCAGGTACAGGAGTCGGGGAGGAGCATGGGGCAGCTACAGCTTGTCGTGACAGTGCTGACCCCTACTGGGTTCCGAAGTGGGGGAGAGGGGAGCTTGGCTCAGCCAGCCTCCCCCCACCCCCTGCAGAAGAGTTTGGGGCCCTGGTTCCCACCCTCTCAGGCCTTGCGTGACCTGCTCTCACCTCATCTTGTCAGGACATGGAGTGGATCCGCATTGAGATCGTCTCTCTGAGTCTGCACCCTGAGGCCGTGGCCTGTGAACACATCCAGCAGCTGTACGTGGAGTACCACTTCCCAGGGGTGCCCCTGGCTGAGACTGAGACCCCCCTGTCCCTGCGCAAGCCCCAGGGCAGTGAGGAGATCTACTTCCACTTCAGCAAGGGTGAGCTGCTGTGGGGAGGGTCTGGCTCTCGCCCTTCCCACAGCCCTACCCCCCCAGAGGCAGGGTGGGCGTCTCATGCCTCATGGGGGGATGGGGATGACACATGGGTGGAGACAGGAAAAGCATCTCTCCCCCGCCCCGGGACAGAGCTCATACCTAGGCCTTTGGGCCCAGGTCTGCAGGGCATCACTCCAGGCCCAGAACAGCGGTGCTGTTGTTGGGAAAAGGAGGCCATAACTAGTTTAATAGCCCCACTTTCCTCAGCCCCCTCCCTGGGACTCAGCTCCCCCACTGCCAGGGCAAACTGACAAAGGCCCCACGTCCCTGACTCTTGTTGCGCTGAGCAGCCTGGCCCAGGCCCCCCACAGGGGGCTCCCTCCCCCCAGGGAGGTGGCGGCGCTGGACCACTAGCAGCCTGGGAAGAGGAGCAACACTGGGGAGCTTGGAGATGGGTCGACTGTCACCATCTGGCCCCAGGGGAGCATCAGATTGTTGCCCTGACTCCTCCCCTTGCCCCCCCCCATCCCCAGCAAGCATCACCCCGACTCCTCCTCTTGGTCCCCCCCCAGTCCCCAGCGAGCATCGCCCTGACTCCTCCCCTTGGTGCCCCCCCCACTGAGCATTGCCATGGCTAACAGCCTTTTGCCCCCACCACAGTGATTCAGCTGGACACCGAGGGGGTGAGCATGCAGCGGGAACGCCTCTTCTCCATGCTGCAGGCAGAGGAGGCAGGGCAGAGCTGGTGAGCATCCTGGCTAGGGACAGGAATTCCAGTCCCTTGGGATAAAGGTCCCCAGCACATACCCCTGCTGCACTTACCCCCATCCCCTCCCAGTACAGGCTCTTACAGCCTGCTCATCACCTCTTCTGAGCATGTTCCTGTAAGTGCCTGAACACTGTGACCAATATCCGCCCCATGCTTGTTCTCTCCTGTGGGTGGAGCATGTGCACCCATGCTGCTGTAGGTTACAGAAGGCAGATCAAAGGAATGTGCCGGGAGGTCTGTAATGGTCCTTAGCTCTTGGAGGCATTTGTTTCACACAGGCCCAACGTGCCCCTCCGCAGCTTTACACTTCCTGCAGAAGGCCCCCTTGGCCAGAAGAGTAAAGCTGTCAGGCAGAGCCCTCCTCCCTGAGCTTTTGGCTCTTTTAGACCCCCTGGGCCCAGGCCACTGAGTGCACTAGAGGTGAGGACAGCGCCCTTCAGCTTGGCTTTTCTGTGGGGAGCCGGGGTAGGATGGGCTGGATGCAGGTGCAGGATCCAGACACACTGCCCCCTTATTGCAGGCTGCAGTTCGTGGTGGTGAGCGAGCCCCCGCCTGGGACTGGAGGCGAGTGTGAGGACGTGGGCTTTGCCTATGTAGACCTGCATGAGATCCTGCTGACAGGCAGTGATGTGCTGGAGCGTGACCTCGATGGTGAGTGACGAAGCCAGCAGCACCCAAACGAGCGGTCTCCACTGCTGAGCTGCTGCCTCTGTTCCCCTGCACGCCACCTGCATGAAAGGGGGCCAGTGGAGCAAATAAGAGGCCAGGGACCTGGCCACTGAACTGGGATCTATACCTGGGAGCCAACCTCCCTCCATGTCCTGGGAGCTGCAGCAGTGCAAGTCCTGGTCCCTTCCCAGGGCTGGGGGAGGCAAGTCCTACACCAGGCCCAGCCAGAGAATGGCCCTAGAGAAACACTGACCCCTCCCCTCACTTCCGCTCTCTTACCCACTCCCGGCAGTTGTCAGCCCTCAGGACCGCTCTGCCATCGGGAGGCTGAAGGTCTCTGTGGAAGCAGCTGCTGCCCTCTGCGCCATCTACTGGGAGGGGAGACGAAAGGCTGAAGAGGAGGAATGAGGGCTCCATCAGCTCCCACAAGGCGTGCAAGGACTTGGGACTGTAAGGTTCAAATGGGGACCCCTCCCCCAGCTCAAAGCTCACTAGTGAAGGATGCCACCCCGCCTGAGCAATCAACACGACTCAGATTGTGAGCTCTTCGGGGCAGTGCCTGTCCCTGCTCTGTCTATACAGAGCCTAGCATAAGGGGGTCCTGGGCTCCCAGGTGCTGCCGTAATACAAACAACAACAATAGGTGACCAGCTTCCCCTCCCCACTGACTGAACAGACTCAGCACCTGGAAAAGGTGAACTTACAAAAACACATTTTATTGTTTCAATTCTCCAAAGTCGAAAATCCAAGAGCTACCGGCTATGAAAAAAAATTAGAGCCCTCCCCTGCCCCATCACCCCCCAGGGGCCTCCCTCACCAGCAAGCAGCAGGGGCAGGTGATGGGGGCCCATGGGAGATGACACGATAAAACCCCCCAAAACAAAAGCATCTCTCCTACCAGAGGCTTGACTTGGCAACTGAGGAAACGAGATAAATACGGAACAGAGCCAGGCGAGTAAAAAACAAGAAGCTGGATCCTCTCAGGGCTAGACCACTCCCCCCATGCACCCCACTCCTGGCAGGGCTGGGCCACTCCCAACCCCTCCAGTGCTGAGGAAGGCAGTAGCAGGGATGGGATGGACCTGTAGGTGCCAGCCCTGCACAGTCTACCCCCCGCCTTGGTTACCAGCACCCTGAGGATGAAGTCCGAGACACTCAGAGGTCCTCTGCGCTGGCTGCGTCTCCCCAGAGCTGTTGGGAAACGGGATGATTCCATTGCCAGAGACTCCCTGGGGGGAGAAAGCAGCAGCCTGCGCCATAGCCATACCTACACCTCACAAGGGAATGTGGGGGTGACTAGGGAGGGACCCCAGGAGGGAGTGAAGGGGGTGGGGCGAGCAATCACTGACACCAGCGTCCTTACTCCGAGAGGCCTCTTCCTCCTCTTCATTGGCAGTGCTCATGTCCATGGTTACAGGCAGGCGGGGCCTGGAATTTTCACAGCTGATTGGTCCGTACAAATGGCCAGAAAAACTCAAGAAACAAAAACAGGGAAAATTGAAAACAGGAAAAGACAAAAGTTTGTGGGTGGGGCATGGTGCCCCCCCCACCCTGGGATTGGCTGTTGAGCAGGGTCTGGTGCCCCAGGCTTCGCTGCTGGGGAGGGTCAGAGTTCACTGCCTACTTCCTCTTCTTCTTGGGGGGCCCCGAGCTGCGGCCTGGGCTGCGGCTGTGGGAACTGCGGCGGCTGGAACTGTGGGCTGGGCCCTTCCTCTTCCTGCTGAGGCTGCGGCTTTGCTCCTCCTCTTCCTCGTACCGGCTCTCCCGGTCCGCTAGGGGAGTAGGATGGGGGTCAGGGCATGGCTGTGTAACCCACCAAACTGCTGGAGCGGGTGAGAGGCTGGTACCTATCCCCACCAACACCCTCCATTACCAGCTCCCCTGTCCTACTGCAAGGCAACAGGAGGTGCAGGGCTCTGGCCCCTCCCCCATAACCATTAGGGGTCAGAGTGAACAGGGTGTCACAAGGAAACCCAGATCCCATGGCCCCTGTGTGCATTTGGGAAATGTCCCAAGGGCTGGCACTCACCTTTCCTGGCCTCCTCCTCCAGCTCGTCCCAGTCCTTCCCACTCTCCTCCTCGCTGCCCATGGATTCCTTGGAGTAATCTGCAAATGGAGACAGGAGCTCAGAGGATGGCCCTGTGCACAGCGCCACCCCACAGCTCAACCCTCTGTCCAATGAAGGGAACCATCCCCCTGTACTGGAACAAGGGGCCTAATCCCACCTCACCTCACCCCACCCCTCAGAATGGGAGCACAGGTGGGAGGGGGAAATGAGGCAGGACAGAGCAGGCAGTGTGTGGAGAATAAGGGAGGGCTCCCAGGAGAAGGGGGTAGGGGTGACTCCTGCTGCCCAGCAGGGTGTACTCTGCCAGGTGACCCCTCAGGGTTAGACCCCCAGCACAGAGGCTTGGTGCCAAGAACCCTTCCACCCCCAGCCTAAGCTGCAGGGGCCTCCTCACCTGATTCCTCAGCCTCAGAGGAGTAATCTTCATCACTGTCCTCTTCCTCCTCCTCATACTCATCCTCCGAGGGGTTAAATGTCTCATCCTCAATCTCCGACTCTGACTCCCCAACCTCGGCATCACTGCCCTGGGGAGAGATCGCAGCCAGGAATCAGGACTCCTGGGTTCTATCCCCAGTTGTCACTGATTCACTGGGTGATCTTCAGTGATTCCCATAGGTCATGGGGGGCAGAAAGAAGTGGGAGTGAGATCAGATTAATTAATGTTCATTGGGCTCAGATACCAGGGTGTCCAGAGGAAATCTAAGTAATCCCCCCAACCACCATCCCTTTGCAGGGGCCCTTCCCCCTTGGGAGACAGAGCTCCCCCCTCCTCCAGGGGAGTCAGAGTCCAGTCCCCCCCATACCTCTCCCTCGGGTTCCAGGAATGACCAACCCCCCTGCTCGAAGAAGCCCTCAGGGTCATCCACAATCGTCTTCATGATTTTGGTCCAGTTGAGGGACTGCACCCCCTCCGTGTACTTCAGGTCACAAGAGCTAGGGAGAAAGGAGAGATCAGTATTGGGTCCCAGTGGATGAGGGTACTGGGGGGGAATTGTATCAGGAGGCTCCAGAGTGGATAAAAATTGATGATTTAAAATAAATAAAATCAGATTTTTTATCTAAATAGGATTTACTTTATATAAAACTAAACAGGTTTACTTTTTTTAAAAAAAATAAAGCTATTTAAAATTATGACAACCTATGTTAAGACCTAAACTTACTATAATCTATTTACATTAAATTTAAATATTTTTATCAGTAAATGTTTGCTACCAACTTTTAAGGAAAGTTAAACCACTGAATTGGTGGAAGTAGCTGGCCAAGCATTTGGAACCAGAGTTTGTTGAAGGCCTAACAAGCTTTTAATAGCAATAGCCTCCTCTGCAAGTGCAGAGAGAATATTGTCTTCATTTCCGTGCATTCCAAGTTCAGTTCAATGACTAGTTTTCAAAATTGAAAAACCTATTGGGAACTGGAAAAGCTTCCTTTGCTTAATTGGTTGTAAAATGCAAAACATGTTTAGATAAACTTTGATATACTTTTTTGGCATGTATCCAGCACATTAAGACAGTTTATTTAACGAATAAAAAAGCATTTTACAATGGTTTGGTGCATTTCTGAATTGGATTTGAATTTCAATCCAAACAGAGCTTGGCACAAACCAGAAGTAAAAAATCATCATCAAGATATGGATCATTCACCATTTTCTAACAGAATAAAAAATGTAAAATTAAGAATCTGAATGAACTGTAAACTGCTATCATTGCTGAAATAACTGTGTATAGATATAGATAGCATGTCCTCCTGGGTAGCAAAAAGAACTAAATGTAGCATAAAGGCTGTATTCAGTTGCAGATCAACTTGTTTTAATTGTTACCAGCCAATGAGAATCAACCTTTCTTTAGGGGAAAACCCTCCCGAAAAAGTACGAATGCAAAACACTATTAAAATTGATTTAAATCATGATTAAAAACTGGTGATTTAAAGTCCCTTGATTTAAATCATTCCACTCGGGGGGGGGGGAGGGGAGATCAGAGTCCTGGTGTGTGTGGGGTAGGCACCAGGAGAGGCGTCCTGTGGGGGGGGGGGGGAAGGGGGACAATCCTTGGTGGGGACCCCCCAGTTGATGGCGCTGGTGGGTACAGTGAGGAGGCTGGGAGATCGGGATCTTGGTGAAGTAGGTCTCAGTGGAGGGGTCAGGGGGCATCATTCCTCAGTGGAGACCCCCCAGTTGATGGAATTGGTGGGTATGGTGTGGATCAGGATCCTGATGAGGCAGGTATCAGGGAGGAGGATGGGGGGGTGTCACTCACTTGAGCCACTCCTTGATGGGGTCGAGGGAGGCCACGGGGATGGCATTGATCATGGTCACTTTCTTGCTGTAGTCCTTGTAGACAATGACCATGTCAAAGTTCTTCAGGTGGAACTGGACTCGCTCAAAGTGAATGAGCTCCACCTCATCCAATGTCACCACGAACGGAGGCTGCAGGGGAGGGGTGGGGTCAGGCCCAGGATGGAGACACCCCCTCACCAATCCTGGGACAGAGACCCCCTGCCAATGAGGCCAGTAGTCACAGGGGACAGAGCTGTACCCCCAAGTCCCTTCCCACCCTACAGTGCCGGTGCTCGCCCTGAGCTCCGCCCACCCCCATAAGCACCCAGGCAGGTCCCTTGGGACACAGGTTTGTGCCAGGTCCTGAGCCGGGCAGGGACTGGGGTGGGGGCATGAACAGGTCCCCCACAGACACTCACCCACTCAGTGCAATTCACCAGGGCACTGCTGGTCGGCTGGAGCAGGCAGGTGCTTCTGTAGGGGGCGCCATTGAACCTGCCAGAGAGAGCAAAGCGAGCGAGGTCAGTGAGAGCCACAGACCCAGAGTGGGGGGGGGGGGGGAGGGGCCAGACTGAACCCCTGGTGGGCATCTTGTGTCAGACTGTGCCCACGGGGTCCAGGGCCACAAATCCCCAGGTCCCAGAAGGCACCCTCCAAGCCCCCAAAGATCCCGGAAGGGCACCCTCCACACTCCTGCTCCCCCCCAAAGGTCCCAGAAGGGGACCTCCACGCCCCTGCTCCCCCCATCCCTAGGAGTGCCAGAAGGGCACCTTGATGCCCTAGTTCACCACCTTACCCTAGGTCCCGAAAGGGCACCTCGAACTCCAGCTCCTCCTTGGTCAGAGCCTCCACCTTCTCGATGAAATTCTTAAAGGCCGTTTTCAGCTTGTGCCTCATTTCGCGCTCCATCTGCATGGGGCACAGGGACATCAGCCAGACTCTCAGGGAGATTCCCTCCCTTCTGAGCCCCCCACCTACCCTCACGCTCCATCTGCATGGGGCACAGGGACAACAGCCTGTCTCCTGGGGATAGGAGCCCCCTAACGTAACCCCTCACTCTCCATCTGCAGGGTCAGCACAGCCTCCTAAGGACAGAGACCCCCTCAGCCCAGTCCCCTCTCATCTCGCACTCAATCTGCAGGGGCAGCAAGGTCAGCCTGGAGGCTGCCCCTCCACTGCAGCCGACCCCTGCCCCACATCTCACCTGCTCAGCGTAGAGGTCGTCGCGGTCATGCATGTGCTGGTGCTTGCCCAGGTCTGTGGTGATCTCGCCCACCTCGGTGTAGAACTGCACATCCGTGTGCCGCTTCTTCCCAAACATGATAGCATTCTGGGGGAGTGGAGGGGGGGCATGAAGGCTCCATTGTGTCTCTCACACCCCACACCAGTCCCCGGGTCAAACCCTGCAAGAGTCCTCCCCAGCCCCGCACAGAACAGGGCAAGATCAGGCCCGGAGATGGTTCCTGGGGGCACAGGGGCCCTACCTTGAGGTGGAAGTGCAGCACGATGATCATCTCCCCGTCACAGGGCTGGAACAGCGCGTGTTTGATGTTGTTGTACAGAATGTCGACCTTGTCTCCCCGCACGGAGGTGAAGCGGAAACCTGCCCAAGAGACAGACAGTGAGAGGGGACCCTTGGGCTGGAGCGCAACTAGGAGGAGGCTGTCCCTGGACTGGGGCTGGGAGCCGAGCGGGCTGGGGGAAGGGGCCCTTACCATTGACGTGGGCCTCTAGTGAGCCTTGCATCCTCTTCTGGGCGATGTTGGGCCGGATGTACAGGTCCTTTAGCTTGGGGTTGCTCCGGTTCAGGTTAATGATGAGCGAGTCTTGCTTGACAATGCCCTAGAGAGAGATGATGAGAGCCAGGAAGTGAGATCCCGCGGAGCACAGAGCCCGCCGTGTGTTAGCGTCTCTGCCTGAGACCAGGATACGGGGTCAACTTTTCCCAGGCTCCCAGGGGCTCTCCGCTCCTGGCTCACCTCCTTCTCCTTCTCCTCTGCCTCCCTGGTCTTGTAGCGTTTCTGCACCTCCTTGATGATGCGGAAGGCGTTCTGCAGGTTGAGGGCTGGCACGGTCTGCTCACCCGGCGTTTTCATGTTGGAGGCACGATACGTGCTGGGGGAGGTGCGGTAAGCGGTTACTGGCCATAACAGCACTGCATGTATGCAGCCCCTGCCCCACACAGCCCATGGGGCACTTGGGTGCCCAGCCCCCACAGGAAGTTGGTGCCTAGTCTCCCCGCTGCCCCATACAGCAGGCTGTCAAGCTCCGCCATGTACAGAGGCCAAGAGCCCAGGTCACACAGCCAGACTATGCCAGAGCCAGGAGTCCCGAGTCCCAGCCCAGCCTGGGGCGCGAGGGGGCTGTAGGGGAAGGTCGTCCAAGCAGTGGGCAGAGGGTGGGGGGCGGCGGAAGGGGGCACTCACATTTCCTTGACGAAGGTGGCCTCGGGGTTGGGGAAGATGTTGCCCTCGTTGCGCCCCAGGGCACTGCCTGGGCAGTAGAAATTGATGCGCAAGTAGGTGTAGTCACCCTCCACTGACATGCTGATGTTCTGCACCACAGGGAGGTCGGGGGGTCAGTCAGACTGTGCGCCCTGAATGCGGCTGATGACTTCTCTGTACCCCGGCTCCCACCTGTAAGCACCCTTCCCCTCACCTCCCAGCTCCATTCCCCAGGGTTCCCGCAGGCAACCGCCCCCCCAGCTCCACTCCCCAGAGCTCCTGCCTGTAACCCCCCCATTCCCCAGGGCTCCTGCCTGCATGGCCCCTAGAGGCAGGGCCTCTGGGGGAAACGGCCCCCACTTTCCTTCGAGCTGAAGAACCAACACAACCCTCAACCCAACAGGTTCCCTAACCCCCTCCCTGTCTTATTGGCTGAGGAGTCACCTTCCCGGGCTGACAGTGGCCACGCAGAAGCATGCAGGCTCCCCATTACGCAGCCCCCCATACCTTGATGGTGGCGATGTGGAAGGGTGTGGCGATGCCAAAGACTGGCATGATGACAGTCTCGTATTTCTTGTCAATGTAGATCTTCATCTCCCGGATGTGTGGCTCCTTGGGCATCAACGATGGGTTCTTGTAGGAGATGTTCGATTTGCGGGCCCTGGGTGGGGTGGGGGAAGATGAAACAGCATAGCCCCCCGGAGCCTCCAAATATCCAGCAGGCACACACAGCCTCCCTCCGAAACACGGCACAGCCTCTAGGGCCCCCAGATATCCAGCAAGCATGCACAGCTTCCCCCCGAAAAACGGCACAGCGCTCCTTCTCCGGCACCACACTTCCAAGGAACCCCAGATCACCCACAGATACAGCTCCAACCCAGGCCCTCCGTACATACATACACACAGAGTGACAGGTAGCAACCCTGAGGCCTGCTCCACTTCTGGATCCACTCCCCCACAACTCACTTCTGGATCTGCTCACCCCACCCCCAGGCTCTCCTCCCACTCACTTCTAGAGTCACTCCCCTCCCTACCCCCCCCCATCTCCCCACTCACTCCTAGATCTGCTCTCACCCCCAAGTTCCCCTTCCACTCACTTCTGGATCTGCTGCTCGCCCTTCTGCTCCGTCAGCCGCCGCTTGGCCTCCTCGTTGAGCTGCATGGCCAGCTCCTTCTGGTGGGCTCGACGCTTCTCCTCCGCCGTCAGCTCATTCTGGGGGTAGCAGGAATGCGAGTGAGGCCCAGACCCAGACCCCAGCTCAGCAGCCCAGCCACCACCCTGCCCCTGAGCCAGCCCCGCAGCCACAGGGACCACTCAGCCCCAGTCCCATAGGAGCATGGCCCCCAGCCCCTCCCTTGTGGGGAAATTAGCTCCCCCAGCCCCTTCTGAGCTGCAGGGACCCCTGCTGGTGTCCCACGCAGGCTCTGGAGCCCAACCAGCCCTGGCCAGCTCCCCATGACAGGAGGAACCGCACCCGCGTCCGCTCCGTCAGCAGAGCTGCTGCTCGGGAGCTGCGCCCCAGCAGGTCTTCAGCCTCGTCTTTCTCCTCCTCTTCCTCCTCCTCATCTTCATTCTGTGGGAGATGGACAGAATGGTCAGAGCTGGTCCCCCCACCCTTTACACCTCTGCCCCCACGTTTCCTTGCACCCTTCATCCTCCACCACACTGGAAGGGATGTGCTAGGATTTACGCTGGGGTCGTTCGCTGGCTTGCATTCTGCAGAACATCAGACCAGAGGGTCGTAATGGTCCCTTCTGCCTTGGGAACCTACAAATCTATGAAATGTTGCCACTTTGCCCCACAACATCTCCCAGGCCCACCCCCATCCAGCACCTTGAGGACCTTCTGTCATCCCCTCCTCCACGCAGAACTCCCTGCCCCCGAAGCATGGGAGCCCCAGCATGCCCTGCTCTGATATCGAGTCTGCCTTCCCCCCACCTCTCCCGCACCCCAAACCTCACCTTGAGGAAGATGCCAACGTTTTTGACCTTTTTCTTAACAGAAGTGAGAATGGTGGCCGGGCCGTCCTTGGAGAGCAAAGAAAGAGTCAGAGGGGGGAGCAGATGGCAGCCCATAACGCACATGGGGCAGAGAAGCATAAAATACTCACCCTGTACGCCCCCCATCCACCAGCATGGTGCCCCCCAAATAACCCTGCGTGCCTCCCCACCCCCACGGTGCCCCCCAAATAACCCTCCGCCTCACCCCAACAGCACAGTGCCCCCCAAATAACCCTCTGGCCCCGCCTCACACCTCATCCACCAGCATGGTGCTCCGCAAATAACCTTGCGACCCAACCCCCAACACTCACCTCATCCACCAGCACGGTGTCTCCAACGAACAGTGCGTAAGTTCGCTCCTCTGGTTTCTTCCCTTCCTTGTTAGTCAGGTCAGAGAAGCCCACGTTGATGCTGAATACCATCCCTGCCAGCCAGATGAGAAAGGAGGTGACACGCTCAGGGAGGCCCAGGCTGGGGTGGCAGGGCCCGGGGGACATGCAGGGAGGTCAGCAGTCGCCAACCAGTCCACATGCACAGGCAGCAGCTGCACACGGAGCTACACACGAGCAGGATACCCCTCCCTGCATATGCTTTAGGGGAGGCTCCCGCCTGCAGGAAAAGAGATTTCGAGCCTCAAGGGCTGCATAGGGGGTGGTGTAGGGACTGGGTACCTGACTCTGAGGACAATGGGGGTCTCTCCCCATAACTAAGCTGGCTCTGAGGGCATGGGGATGCGATGGCATCAGCAAGAAGGGATCTGTGTGTGTGGGGGGGTGTGTCTCACCTTTCTTGAGCCGGTGCTGGTTCTTGCTGTTGATGACGAGGGAGCCCTCTCTGAACTCGATGCCCATGGCAAATCTGTGAAGAGTCCAGGTGGCAGTCACATTACCCATAGCCACCCTCTGGCCCTGGCAATGCTCCCTGCCCCATAGACCCGGCGCCAGTCCCTGCCCTACACCAGGCTGGGCAGATATTGCAGGCACCACTCCAGCAGGAGCCTAGAGCCTCGCCCCTGAGCCAGGCTGAGCTGTGCAGGCCCTGGGCACATGGGGGCTGGGCTGCGGCTGGAACCCGGAGCAGGGTTCTCTTCCCCTAGGTTCTGGATGCTCATGCTCAGCAGACTCAGGGCGGCTGATGCAGGGTGTGCGGTGCGTGTGGGTTTGTGTAGTGGGTGTTGGGGGGGCGGTTTCTTACCCCAGGTTCTTGGTGATCTTGTTCAGCAGCTCCGGTTTCTGCTTCTTCACCACATCCATGACGGCAGCGTAGACCTCGCACAGCTTCACGCCTGGGGGAGTCTCAGCGTGAGCACTAGGTGGCGTGATGTCCTCCCCTTCCCTCCCACCGGGGCCAGGGCAGCATCACATCCCAGTCCCACACCCCGGGGGCCGGGCAGTGCGACATCCTCCTCTGCCCCTCCTCCCATCAGGGCAGCAGAACCCCTCCCCACTTCCCCAGCACACACCCCCGCATCACCCCTACTCACCATGCCGCAGCTCCTTGAGCAGCTCCTCCTGCAACTGCAGCAGAAAAGTGTAGTTGTCCTGCACCTCCTGGGGCGGGTCCACCATGAGCGTGCGCACCAGGTTGGAGCAATAGGATTTGTAGCGGATGCCCATGGCGCAGGTGATGGCCCCAAAGTGCATGTGGTTCTTGTCGCTAGTGGATGGACAAAGAGAGGTGGATTTCAGGGAGGCGCTAGTTATGGGCTGGGCGTGGGGTGTCTGGGGGCTGAGCCAGGAGTCCCTGGATCTTGGAAAAGGCAGGACCAGACAGACCGACCCAACCAGCAGCACCAGCTCCCTGACAAGTCTCCAGCATTGGGCGGTTCTGCGGGAAGCGAGGCCTGACCCTGGCCCTCATCTGCCTGGTCAGCAGAGGTAGGGGTGGGGCGGCTGGGTGGGAGGGCTAGGAGCCCTGCGGGCACTGACCTGACGACACTGAACTTGAGGTTGTAGTTGCCGCCGCTCTGGATGATGGGGGGATAGCACATCTCCACTGTGGAGGGGTCAGCCCCTGACAGGTACTTTTTCTCCTCGATGGCCTTCTCCACCGATTCTGCCAGCTTGCTGTGCCGCACTTTCTGTGGGGCACATGGAGACTTTGAGTAGGAACAGCCAGATGGACCACAGGATTTGCCAGCGTCCCAGGCCCAAGTCACCTCCCAGCCGCAGCTCAACCCCTACCAGCCTCCCTGCCGCCACCTCCAAGCCGCGGTTCACCCCCTACCAGCCCCCACATCCCATCCACAGCTCACCCCACCACACCCCAAGGCCTCCCTACCCTCTCACCTCGTCAGCGTCGACAATCTCCATGACCCGCTCCTTGAAGAATTTGTTAAAGACCTCAGAGGTGATGGCAGCCGCTTTGCGCATCAGGTTCAGTTCCCCATCCTCCTTCACTGCGATAGTGTAGGCCACGACTGCGCTGATATCTACCTGCTCCAGGGACAGGGAGAGGGTGAGGGGAGCAGGTAGAGCTCCTCACACCCCTGCCTTGGCATAAGGCCACAACCCCACTGATATCCGCCTGCAAAGCCAGAGATGGGGGGAAGGGAGCTCCCCTCCACCCATCCTGCCACCCAGCTCACCTTCTCAAAGCCCTCCTTGCTGAGGCAATCATTCCAGTTCTTCATGAACTCCCCGGGGAACTTGTCCTTGCTGAAGACCCCAATGCGCTTCCCGTTCTTGCTGCCCTTCAGTGCCTCAATCATCTTCTCAAAGTTCCCCTTGTTGCTCTCGTTCTGCAGAGGGCAGGGGTAGGGTTAGTCCCCCGAAACGGGGGAGTGGCATTAGAGAGGAGGCAGGTTGCACCACCAGAGTCCCTGTCGGTTACCCCCAGCCCTTCACCCTGCCAACATTCCTCAACTGCCCCATAAGCAGCAACCTTAACCTCCTCCCAGCCCAGTGTGCACAACCTTCCACCACCCCCGACTCCCATGGGCTGAACCTTCCTGCAACTCTCAATGGGTGCAGCACAACACCCTCAACATTCCCCCAGCCTGGAGTGTCAATCTTCATTCCACAACTCTCCATCCCTCAGCATGCACCACCCCATCCTGGTATGGACACCCCGCTGTGCAGTGCCCCACAACTGCCAGGCGGCACCCAACACACTCACCTTCTCCCGCACGAGCAGCGTGATGGCCGGCACGCCATTGGCGTTCTCGCTGCCCTTGCTGTTGGCGATCTGCTTCAGGAACTCCACCTTCTTCTTGCTGGCCATGAACAGGATCTTGTCCACGCAGAAAACCATGATGGTGTCGGTGAGCTCGTAGCCAAAGAGCCACGTCTGCAGGAAGGGGAACCATGAGGGAAAGGAGTCACTCCTCCCCATGGCTCCCCATCAGAGACTCCCCTCACCCCCCACAAGTGCTACCCCAACCTCCCCTCTGCTCAATGCTTTCCTCATTCCCAGCTTCAGCAGCATCCTCCACGGATTTCCCTCCTACTGACCTGCAGGGCAGTGGACTTGGCATAGACAATCTCCTCATCCACCCCCACCGAGACCACGATGGCGTCGACGTTGGCATAGTCATCCTCTCCCTTCTGCAAGGGAAGCAGAGGGAAGCGAGGGCTTGGGTCTCTCCTCCACTAGCTGCCCCAAACCATGTCATGCTAATCAGAAAGGCTCATTTGACCTCTCTGGGCTCTCAATGACCTGTAGCCTCAGAGGAGCTGCCCAGGGCTTCGAAGGGTAGGGAGCAATCCTAATGTTGCGATATGAACCCGGAGGGTTCTCAGACAGGACAGAGCAGAAACCGAAGTGGAAGCTCAGAGACCGGCAATGAGGAAGGAAGT